>NW_025726330.1:0-87010 GCF_021461395.2 Schistocerca americana
CGACGCAATTTGAGTGTTCCATCGTAATTAGAAGGCCCTGAACGTTACAATTAACTATCATTTTTGCGTCGGATTCGAAAATCTAGGCTCACAGGAGAACGACCATAAGGTGCCCGAGGCAGCAATAGACCCTTGGAGACAAGTCGGCTGGAGGCCGATGTATTGAATCTCGACGCAAATTGAGTGTTCCATCGTCATTAGGAGGCCCTGAACGATACAATTAACTATCATTTTTGCGTCGGATTCGATAATCTAAACTCACAGGAGAACGACCATAAGGTGCCCGAGGCAGCAACAGACCCTTGGAGACAAGTCGGCTGGAGGCCGATGTATTGAATCTCGACGCAATTTGAGTGTTCCATCGGCATTACAAGGCCGTGAACGTTACAATTAACTATCAGTTTTTCGTCGGATTCGAAAATCTAGAGCCACAGCAGACGGACCATTTGGTGCCCGAGGCAGCAATAGACCCTTGGAGACAAGTCGGCTGGAGGCCGATGTATTGAATCTCGACGCACTTTGTGTATTCCATCGGCATTAGGAGGCCATGAACGTTACAATTAACTATCATTTATGCGTCGGATTCGAAAATCTACTCACAGGAGAAGTTCATACGGTGCTCGAGGCAGCAATAGACCCTTGGAGACAAGTTGGCTGGAAACCGATGTATTGATTCTTGACGCAATTTGAGTGTTCCATCGTCATTATGAGGCCCTAAACGTTACAATTATCTATCATTTTTGCGTCGGATTCGATAATCTAAACTCACAGGAGAACGACCATAAGGTGCCCGAGGCAGCAGCAGACCCTCGGAGACAAGTCGGCTGGAGGCCGATGTATTGAATCTCGACGCAATTTGAGTGTTCCATCGTCATTACAAGGCCCTGAACGTAACAATTAACTATCATTTTTGCGTCGGATTCGAAAATCTAGACTCACAGGAGACGGACCATTTGGTGCCCGAGGCAGCATTATCCCCTTGGAGACAAATCGGCTGGATGACGATGTATTGGATCTCGACGCAATTTGAGTGTTCCATCGTCATTACAAAGCCCTGAACGTTACAATTAACTATCATTTTAGCGTTGGATTCGAAAATCTACTCACAGGAGAAGTACATACGGTGCTCCGGACAGCAATGTACCCCTTATAGACAAATCGGCTGGAGGCCGATGTATTGAATCTCGACGCAATTTGAGTGTTTCATCGTAATTAGAAGGCCCTGAACGTTACAATTAACTATCATTTTTGCGTCGGATTCGAAAATCTAGGCTCACAGGAGAACGACCATAAGGTGCCCGAGGCAGCAATAGACCCTTGGAGACAAGTCGGCTGGAGGCCGATGTATTGAATCTCGACGCAAATTGAGTGTTCCATCGTCATTAGGAGGCCCTGAACGATACAATTAACTATCATTTTTGCGTCGGATTCGATGATCTAAACTCACAGAAGAACGACCATAAGGTGCCCGAGGCAGCAACGGACCCTTGGAGACAAGTCGGCTGGAGGCCGATGTATTGAATCTCGACGCAATTTGAGTGTTCCATCGTCATTAGAAGGGCCTGAACGTTACAATTAACTATCATTTTTGCATTGGATTCGAAAATCTAGGCTCACAGGAGAACGACCATAAGGTGCCCGAGGCAGCAATAGACCCTTGGAGACAAGTCGGCTGGAGGCCGATGTATTGAATCTCGACGCAAATTGAGTGTTCCATCGGCATTAGGAGGCCCTGAACGTTACAATTAACTATCATTTATGCGTCGGATTCGAAAATCTACTCACAGGAGAAGTTCATACGGTGCTCGAGGCAGCAATAGACCCTTGGAGACAAGTCGGCTGGAGGCCGATGTATTGAATCTCGACGCAATTTGAGTGTTCCATCGTCATTAGAAGGCCCTGAACGTTACAATTAACTATCATTTTTGCGTCGGATTCGAAAATCTAGGCTCACAGGAGAACGACCATAAGGTGAACGAGGCAGCAATAGACCCTTGGAGACAAGTCGGCTGGAGGCCGATGTATTGAATCTCGACGCAAATTGAGTGTTCCATCGTCATTAGGAGGCCCTGAACGATACAATTAACTATCATTTTTGCGTCGGATTCGATAATCTAAACTCACAGAAGAACGACCATAAGGTGCCCGAGGCAGCAACGGACCCTTGGAGACAAGTCGGCTGGAGGCCGATGTATTGAATCTCGACGCAATTTGAGTGTTCCATCGTCATTAGAAGGGCCTGAACGTTACAATTAACTATCATTTTTGCATTGGATTCGAAAATCTAGGCTCACAGGAGAACGACCATAAGGTGCCCGAGGCAGCAATAGACCCTTGGAGACAAGTCGGCTGGAGGCCGATGTATTGAATCTCGACGCAAATTGAGTGTTCCATCGGCATTAGGAGGCCCTGAACGTTACAATTAACTATCATTTATGCGTCGGATTCGAAAATCTACTCACAGGAGAAGTTCATACGGTGCTCGAGGCAGCAATAGACCCTTGGAGACAAGTCGGCTGGAGGCCGATGTATTGAATCTCGACGCAATTTGAGTGTTCCATCGTCATTAGAAGGCCCTGAACGTTACAATTAACTATCATTTTTGCGTCGGATTCGAAAATCTAGGCTCACAGGAGAACGACCATAAGGTGAACGAGGCAGCAATAGACCCTTGGAGACAAGTCGGCTGGAGGCCGATGTATTGAATCTCGACGCAAATTGAGTGTTCCATCGTCATTAGGAGGCCCTGAACGATACAATTAACTATCATTTTTGCGTCGGATTCGATAATCTAAACTCACAGGAGAACAGTTATAAGGTGCCCGAGGCAGCAACAGACCCTTGGAGACAAGTCGGCTGGAGGCCGATGTATTGAATCTCGACGCAATTTGAGTGTTCCATCGTCATTAGAAGGCCCTGAACGTTACAATTAACTATCAGTTTTGCGTCGGATTCTAAAATCTAGACTCACAGGATGAACGACCATACGGTGCCCGAGGCAGCAATAGACCGTTGGAGACAAGTCGGCTGGAGGACGATGCATTGAATCTCGAAGCAATTTGAGAGTTCCATCGTCATTAGAAGGCCCTGAACGTTACAATTAACTATCATTTTTGCGTCGGATTCGAAAATCTACTCACAGGAGAAGTTCATACGGTGCTCGAGGCAGCAATAGACCCTTGGAGACAAGTTGGCTGGAAACCGATGTATTGATTCTTGACGCAATTTGAGTGTTCCATCGTCATTAGGAGGCCCTAAACGTTACAATTATCTATCATTTTTGCGTCGGATTCGATAATCTAAACTCACAGGAGAACGACCATAAGGTGCCCGAGGCAGCAGCAGACCCTTGGAGACAAGTCGGCTGGAGGCCGATGTATTGAATCTCGACGCAATCTGAGTGTTCCATCGTCATTACAAGTCCCTGAACGTAACAATTAACTATCATTTTTGCGTCGGATTCGAAAATCTAGACTCACAGGAGACGGACCATTTGGTGCCCGAGGCAGCATTATCCCCTTGGAGACAAATCGGCTGGATGACGATGTATTTGATCTCGACGCAATTTGAGTGTTCCATCGTCATTACAAAGCCCTGAACGTTACAATTAACTATCATTTTAGCTTTGGATTCGAAAATCTACTCACAGGAGAAGTACATACGGTGCTCCGGACAGCAATATACCCCTTATAGACAAATCGACTGGAGGCCGATGTATTGAACCTCGACGCAATTTGTGTTTTCCATCGTCATTACAAGGCCCTGAACGTTACAATTAACTATCAGTTTTGCGTCGGATTCGAAAATCTAGACTCACAGGAGAACGACCATAAGGTGCCCGAGGCAGCATTAGACCCTTGGAGACAAGTCGGCTGGAGGACGATGTATTGAATCTCGACGCAATTTGAGTGACCCATCGTCATTTGGAGGCCCTAAACGTTACAATTAACTATCATTTTTGCGTCGGATTCGATAATCTAAACTCACAGGAGAACGACCATAAGGTGCCCGATCCGATGCAGCAACAGACCCTTGGACACAAGTCGGCTGGAGGCCGATGTATTGATCTCGACGCAATTTGAGTGTTCCATCGTCAATACAAGGCCCTGAACGTTACAATTAATTATGATTTTTGCGTCGGATTCGAAAATCTAGACTCACAGGAGACGGACCACATGGAGCCCGAGGCAGCAATATCCCCTTGTAGACAAGTCGGCTGGAGGAAGATGTAATGACTCTCGACGCATTTTGAGTGTTCCATCGTCATTAAGAGGCCCTGAGCATTGCATTTAACTATCAGTTTTGCGTCGGATTCGAAAATCTAGGCTCACAGGAGAACGACCATAAGGTGAACGAGGCAGCAATAGACCCTTGGAGACAAGTCGGCTGGAGGCCGATGTATTGAATCTCGACGCAAATTGAGTGTTCCATCGTCATTAGGAGGCCCTGAACGATACAATTAACTATCATTTTTGCGTCGGATTCGATAATCTAAACTCACAGAAGAACGACCATAAGGTGCCCGAGGCAGCAACGGACCCTTGGAGACAAGTCGGCTGGAGGCCGATGTATTGAATCTCGACGCAATTTGAGTGTTCCATCGTCATTAGAAGGGCCTGAACGTTACAATTAACTATCATTTTTGCATTGGATTCGAAAATCTAGGCTCACAGGAGAACGACCATAAGGTGCCCGAGGCAGCAATAGACCCTTGGAGACAAGTCGGCTGGAGGACGATGTATTGAATCTCGACGCAATTTGAGAGTTCCATCGTCATTAGGAGGCCCTGAACGATACAATTAACTATCATTTTTGCGTCGGATTCGATAATCTAAACTCACAGGAGAACGACCATAAGGTGCCCGAGGCAGCAACAGACCCTTGGAGACAAGTCGGCTGGAGGCCGATGTATTGAATCTCGACGCACTTTGTGTATTCCATCGGCATTAGGAGGCCATGAACGTTACAATTAACTATCATTTATGCGTCGGATTCGAAAATCTACTCACAGGAGAAGTTCATACGGTGCTCGAGGCAGCAATAGACCCTTGGAAACAAGTTGCCTGGAAACCGATGTTTTGATTCTTGACGCAATTTGAGTGTTCCATCGTCATTATGAGGCCCTAAACGTTACAATTATCTATCATTTTTGCGTCGGATTCGATAATCTAAACTCACAGGAGAACGACCATAAGGTGCCCGAGGCAGCAGCAGACCCTTGGAGACAAGTCGGCTGGAGGCCGATGTATTGAATCTCGACGCAATTTGAGTGTTCCATCGTCATTACAAGGCCCTGAACGTAACAATTAACTATCATTTTTTCGTCGGATTCGAAAATCTAGACTCACAGGAGACGGACCATTTGGTGCCCGAGGCAGCATTATCCCCTTGGAGACAAATCGGCTGGATGACGATGTATTGGATCTCGACGCAATTTGAGTGTTCCATCGTCATTACAAAGCCCTGAACGTTACAATTATATATCATTTTAGCGTTGGATTCGAAAATCTACTCACAGGAGAAGTACATACGGTGCTCCGGACAGCAATGTACCCCTTATAGACAAATCGGCTGGAGGCCGATGTATTGAATCTCGACGCAATTTGAGTGTTTCATCGTAATTAGAAGGCCCTGAACGTTACAATTAACTATCATTTTTGCGTCGGATTCGAAAATCTAGGCTCACAGGAGAACGACCATAAGGTGCCCGAGGCAGCAATAGACCCTTGGAGACAAGTCGGCTGGAGGCCGATGTATTGAATCTCGACGCAAATTGAGTGTTCCATCGTCATTAGGAGGCCCTGAACGATACAATTAACTATCATTTTTGCGTCGGATTCGATAATCTAAACTCACAGAAGAACGACCATAAGGTGCCCGAGGCAGCAACGGACCCTTGGAGACAAGTCGGCTGGAGGCCGATGTATTGAATCTCGACGCAATTTGAGTGTTCCATCGTCATTAGAAGGCCCTGAACGTTACAATTAACTATCATTTTTGCATTGGATTCGAAAATCTAGGCTCACAGGAGAACGACCATAAGGTGCCCGAGGCAGCAATAGACCCTTGGAGACAAGTCGGCTGGAGGCCGATGTATTGAATCTCGACGCAAATTGAGTGTTCCATCGGCATTAGGAGGCCCTGAACGTTACAATTAACTATCATTTATGCGTCGGATTCGAAAATCTACTCACAGGAGAAGTTCATACGGTGCTCGAGGCAGCAATAGACCCTTGGAGACAAGTCGGCTGGAGGCCGATGTATTGAATCTCGACGCAATTTGAGTGTTCCATCGTCATTAGAAGGCCCTGAACGTTACAATTAACTATCATTTTTGCGTCGGATTCGAAAATCTAGGCTCACAGGAGAACGACCATAAGGTGAACGAGGCAGCAATAGACCCTTGGAGACAAGTCGGCTGGAGGCCGATGTATTGAATCTCGACGCAAATTGAGTGTTCCATCGTCATTAGGAGGCCCTGAACGATACAATTAACTATCATTTTTGCGTCGGATTCAATAATCTAAACTCACAGGAGAACAGTTATAAGGTGCCCGAGGCAGCAACAGACCCTTGGAGACAAGTCGGCTGGAGGCCGATGTATTGAATCTCGACGCAATTTGAGTGTTCCATCGTCATTAGAAGGCCCTGAACGTTACAATTAACTATCAGTTTTGCGTCGGATTCTAAAATCTGGACTCACAGGATGAACGACCATACGGTGCCCGAGGCAGCAATAGACCGTTGGAGACAAGTCGGCTGGAGGACGATGCATTGAATCTCGAAGCAATTTGAGAGTTCCATCGTCATTAGAAGGCCCTGAACATTACAATTAACTATCATTTTTGCGTCGGATTCGAAAATCTACTCACAGGAGAAGTTCATACGGTGCTCGAGGCAGCAATAGACCCTTGGAGACAAGTTGGCTGGAAACCGATGTATTGATTCTTGACGCAATTTGAGTGTTCCATCGTCATTAGGAGGCCCTAAACGTTACAATTATCTATCATTTTTGCGTCGGATTCGATAATCTAAACTCACAGGAGAACGACCATAAGGTGCCCGAGGCAGCAGCAGACCCTTGGAGACAAGTCGGCTGGAGGCCGATGTATTGAATCTCGACGCAATTTGAGTGTTCCATCGTCATTACAAGTCCCTGAACGTAACAATTAACTATCATTTTTGCGTCGGATTCGAAAATCTAGACTCACAGGAGACGGACCATTTGGTGCCCGAGGCAGCATTATCCCCTTGGAGACAAATCGGCTGGATGACGATGTATTTGATCTCGACGCAATTTGAGTGTTCCATCGTCATTACAAAGCCCTGAACGTTACAATTAACTATCATTTTTGCGTCGGATTCGATAATCTAAACTCACAGGAGAACGACCATAAGGTGCCCGATCCGATGCAGCAACAGACCCATGGACACAAGTCGGCTGGAGGCCGATGTATTGATCTCGACGCAATTTGAGTGTTCCATCGTCAATACAAGGCCCTGAACGTTACAATTAACTATGATTTTTGCGTCGGATTCGAAAATCTAGACTCACAGGAGACGGACCACATGGAGCCCGAGGCAGCAATATCCCCTTGTAGACAAGTCGGCTGGAGGAAGATGTAATGACTCTCGACGCATTTTGAGTGTTCCATCGTCATTAAGAGGCCCTGAGCATTGCATTTAACTATCAGTTATGCGTCGGATTCTAAAATCTAGACTCACAGGATGAACGACCATACGGTGCCCGAGGCAGCAATAGACCCTTGGAGACAAGTCGGCTGGAGGACGATGTATTGAATCTCGACGCAATTTGAGAGTTCCATCGTCATTAGGAGGCCCTGAACGATACAATTAACTATCATTTTTGCGTCGGATTCGATAATCTAAACTCACAGGAGAACGACCATAAGGTGCCCGAGGCAGCAACAGACCCTTGGAGACAAGTCGGCTGGAGGCCGATGTATTGAATCACGACGCAATTTGAGTGTTCCATCGTCATTAGAAGGCTCTGAACGTTACAATTAACTATCATTTTTGCGTTGGATTCGAAAATCTAGGCTCACAGGAGAACGACCATAAGGTGCCCGAGGCAGCAATAGACCCTTGGACACAAGTCGGCTGGAAGCCGATGTATTGAATCTCGACGCAAATTGAGTGTTCCATCGGCATTAGGGGGCCCTGAACGTTACAATTAACTATCATTTATGCGTCGGATTCGAAAATCTACTCACAGGAGAAGTTCATACGGTGCTCGAGGCAGCAATAGACCCTTGGAGACAAGTCGGCTGGAGGCCGATGTATTGAATCTCGACGCAATTTGAGTGTTCCATCGTCATTAGAAGGGCCTGAACGTTACAATTAACTATCATTTTTGCGTCGGATTCGAAAATCTAGGCTCACAGGAGAACGACCATAAGGTGCCCGAGGCAGCAATAGACCCTTGGAGACAAGTCGGCTGGAGGCCGATGTATTGAATCTCGACGCAAATTGAGTGTTCCATCGTCATTAGGAGGCCCTGAACGATACAATTAACTATCATTTTTGCGTCGGATTCGATAACCTAAAATCACAGGAGAACGGTTATAAGGTGCCCGAGGCAGCAACAGACCCTTGGAGACAAGTCGGCTGGAGGCCGATGTATTGAATCTCGACGCAATTTGAGTGTTCCATCGTCATTAGAAGGCCCAGAACGTTACAATTAACTATCAGTTTTGTGTCGGATTCTAAAATCTAGACTCACAGGATGAACGACCATACGGTGCCCGAGGCAGCAATAGACCGTTGGAGACAAGTCGGCTGGAGGACGATGAATTGAATCTCGAAGCAATTTGAGAGTTCCATCGACATTAGAAGGCCCCGAACGTTACAATTAACTATCATTTTTGCGTCGGATTCGATAATCTGAACTCACAGGAGAACGACCATAAGGTGCCCGAGGCAGCAATAGACCCTTGGAGACCAGTCGGCTGGAGGCCGATGTATTGAATCTCGACGCAAATTGAGTGTTCCATCGTCGTTAGGAGGCCCTGAACGATACAATTAACTATCATTTTTGCGTCGGATTCGATAATCTAAACTCACAGAAGAACGACGATAAGGTGCCCGAGGCAGCAACAGACCCTTGGAGACAAGTCGGCTGGAGGCCGATGTATTGAATCTCGACGCAATTTGAGTGTTCCATCGTCATTAGAAGGCCGTGAACGTTACAATGAACTATCAGTTTTGCGTCGGATTCTAAAATCTAGACTCACAGGATGAACGACCATACGGTGCCCGAGGCAGCAATAGACCCTTGGAGACAAGTCGGCTGGAGGACGATGTATTGAATCTCCACGCAATTTGACAGATCCATCGTCATTAGGAGGCGCTGAACGTTACAATTAACTATCATTTTTGCGTCGGATTCGATAATCTAAACTCACAGGAGAACGACCATAAGGTGCACGAGGACGCAACAGACCCTTGGAGATAAGTCGTCTGGAGGCCGATGTATTGAATCTCGACGCAATTTGAGTGTTCCATCGTAATTAGAAGGCGCTGAACGTTACAATTAACTATCATTTTTGCGTCGGATTCGAAAATCTAGGCTCACAGGAGAACGACCATAAGGTGCCCGAGGCAGCAATAGACCCTTGGAGACAAGTCGGCTGGAGGCCGATGTATTGAATCTCGACGCAAATTGAGTGTTCCATCGTCATTAGGAGGCCCTGAACGATACAATTAACTATCATTTTTGCGTCGGATTCGATAATCTAAACTCACAGGAGAACGACCATAAGGTGCCCGAGGCAGCAACAGACCCTTGGAGACAAGTCGGCTGGAGGCCGATGTATTGAATCTCGACGCAATTTGAGTGTTCCATCGTCATTAGAAGGCGGTGAACGTTACAATTAACTATCAGTTTTGCGTTGGATTCTAAAATCTAGACTCACAGGATGAACGACCATACGGTGCCCGAGGCAGCAATAGACCCTTGGAGACAAGTCGGCTGGAGGCCGATGTATTGAATCTCGACGCACTTTGTGTATTCCATCGGCATTAGGAGGCCATGAACGTTACAATAAACTATCATTTATGCGTCGGATTCGAAAATCTACTCACAGGAGAAGTTCATACGGTGCTCGAGGCAGCAATAGACCCTTGGAGACAAGTTGGCTGGAAACCGATGTATTGATTCTTGACGCAATTTGAGTGTTCCATCGTCATTATGAGGCCCTAAACGTTACAATTATCTATCATTTTTGCGTCGGATTCGATAATCTAAACTCACAGGAGAACGACCATAAGGTGCCCGAGGCAGCAGCAGACCCTTGGAGACAAGTCGGCTGGAGGCCGAAGTATTGAATCTCGACGCAATTTGAGTGTTCCATCGTCATTACAAGGCCCTGAACGTAACAATTAACTATCATTTTTGCGTCGGATTCGAAAATCTAGACTCACAGGAGACGGACCATTTGGTGCCCGAGGCAGCATTATCCCCTTGGAGACAAATCGGCTACATGACGATGTATTGGATCTCGACGCAATTTGAGTGTTCCATCGTCATTACAAAGCCCTGAACGTTACAATTAACTATCATTTTAGCGTTGGATTCGAAAATCTACTCACAGGAGAAGTACATACGGTGCTCCGGACAGCAATGTACCCCTTATAGACAAATCGGCTGGAGGCCGATGTATTGAATCTCGACGCAATTTGAGTGTTTCATCGTAATTAGAAGGCCCTGAACGTTACACATAACTATCATTTTTGCGTCGGATTCGAAAATCTAGGCTCACAGGAGAACGACCATAAGGTGCCCGAGGCAGCAATAGACCCTTGGAGACAAGTCGGCTGGAGGCCGATGTATTGAATCTCGACGCAAATTGAGTGTTCCATCGTCATTAGGAGGCCCTGAACGATACAATTAACTATCATTTTTGCGTCGGATTCGATAATCTAAACTCACAGAAGAACGACCATAAGGTGCCCGAGGCAGCAACGGACCCTTGGAGACAAGTCGGCTGGAGGCCGATGTATTGAATCTCGACGCAATTTGAGTGTTCCATCGTCATTAGAAGGCCCTGAACGTTACAATTAACTATCATTTTTGCATTGGATTCGAAAATCTAGGCTCACAGGAGAACGACCATAAGGTGCCCGAGGCAGCAATAGACCCTTGGAGACAAGTCGGCTGGAAGCCGATGTATTGAATCTCGACGCAAATTGAGTGTTCCATCGGCATTAGGAGGCCCTGAACGTTACAATTAACTATCATTTATGCGTCGGATTCGAAAATCTACTCACAGGAGAAGTTCATACGGTGCTCGAGGCAGCAATAGACCCTTGGAGACAAGTCGGCTGGAGGCCGATGTATTGAATCTCGACGCAATTTGAGTGTTCCATCGTCATTAGAAGGCCCTGAACGTTACAATTAACTATCATTTTTGCGTCGGATTCGAAAATCTAGGCTCACAGGAGAACGACCATAAGGTGAACGAGGCAGCAATAGACCCTTGGAGACAAGTCGGCTGGAGGCCGATGTATTGAATCTCGACGCAAATTGAGTGTTCCATCGTCATTAGGAGGCCCTGAACGATACAATTAACTATCATTTTTGCGTCGGATTCGATAATCTAAACTCACAGGAGAACAGTTATAAGGTGCCCGAGACAGCAACAGACCCTTGGAGACAAGTCGGCTGGAGGCCGATGTATTGAATCTCGACGCAATTTGAGTGTTCCATCGTCATTAGAAGGCCCTGAACGTTACAATTAACTATCAGTTTTGCGTCGGATTCTAAAATCTAGACTCACAGGATGAACGACCATACGGTGCCCGAGGCAGCAATAGACCGTTGGAGACAAGTCGGCTGGAGGACGATGTATTGAATCTCGAAGCAATTTGAGAGTTCCATCGTCATTAGAAGGCCCTGAACGTTACAATTAACTATCATTTTTGCGTCGGATTCGAAAATCTACTCACAGGAGAAGTTCATACGGTGCTCGAGGCAGCAATAGACCCTTGGAGACAAGTTGGCTGGAAACCGATGTATTGATTCTTGACGCAATTTGAGTGTTCCATCGTCATTAGGAGGCCCTAAACGTTACAATTATCTATCATTTTTGCGTCGGATTCGATAATCTAAACTCACAGGAGAACGACCATAAGGTGCCCGAGGCAGCAACAGACCCTTGGAGACAAGTCGGCTGGAGGCCGATGTATTGAATCTCGACGCAATTTGAGTGTTCCATCGTCATTACAAGTCCCTGAACGTAAAAATTAACTATCATTTTTGCGTCGGATTCGAAAATCTAGACTCACAGGAGACGGACCATTTGGTGCCCGAGGCAGCATTATCCCCTTGGAGACAAATCGGCTGGATGACGATGTATTTGATCTCGCCGCAATTTGAGTGTTCCATCGTCATTACAAAGCCCTGAACGTTACAATTAACTATCATTTTAGCGTTGGATTCGAAAATCTACTCACAGGAGAAGTACATACGGTGCTCCGGACAGCAATATACCCCTTATAGACAAATCGACTGGAGGCCGATGTATTGAACCTCGACGCAATTTGTGTTTTCCATCGTCATTACAAGGCCCTGAACGTTACAATTAACTATCAGTTTTGCGTCGGATTCGAAAATCTAGACTCACAGGAGAACGACCATAAGGTGCCCGAGGCAGCATTAGACCCTTGGAGACAAGTCGGCTGGAGGACGATGTATTGAATCTCGACGCAATTTGAGTGACCCATCGTCATTTGGAGGCCCTAAACGTTACAATTAACTATCATTTTTGCGTCGGATTCGATAATCTAAACTCACAGGAGAACGACCATAAGGTGCCCGATCCGATGCAGCAACAGACCCTTGGACACAAGTCGGCTGGAGGCCGATGTATTGATCTCGACGCAATTTGAGTGTTCCATCGTCAATACAAGGCCCTGAACGTTACAATTAACTATGATTTTTGCGTCGGATTCGAAAATCTAGACTCACAGGAGACGGACCACATGGAGCCCGAGGCAGCAATATCCCCTTGTAGACAAGTCGGCTGGAGGAAGATGTAATGACTCTCGACGCATTTTGAGTGTTCCATCGTCATTAAGAGGCCCTGAGCATTGCATTTAACTATCAGTTTTGCGTCGGATTCTAAAATCTAGACTCACAGGATGAACGACCATACGGTGCCCGAGGCAGCAATAGACCCTTGGAGACAAGTCGGCTGGAGGACGATGTATTGAATCTCGACGCAATTTGAGAGTTCCATCGTCATTAGGAGGCCCTGAACGATACAATTAACTATCATTTTTGCGTCGGATTCGATAATCTAAACTCACAGGAGAACGACCATAAGGTGCCCGAGGCAGCAACAGACCCTTGGAGACAAGTCGGCTGGAGGCCGATGTATTGAATCTCGACGCAATTTGAGTGTTCCATCGTCATTAGAAGGCCCTGAACGTTACAATTAACTATCATTTTTGCGTTGGATTCGAAAATCTAGGCTCACAGGAGAACGACCATAAGGTGCCCGAGGCAGATATAGACCCTTGGAGACAAGTCGGCTGGAAGCCGATGTATTGAATCTCGACGCAAATTGAGTGTTCCATCGGCATTAGGAGGCCCTGAACGTTACAATTAACTATCATTTATGCGTCGGATTCGAAAATCTACTCACAGGAGAAGTTCATACGGTGCTCGAGGCAGCAATAGACCCTTGGAGACAAGTCGGCTGGAGGCCGATGTATTGAATCTCGACGCAATTTGAGTGTTCCATCGTCATTAGAAGGCCCTGAACGTTACAATTAACTATCATTTTTGCGTCGGATTCGAAAATCTAGGCTCACAGGAGAACGACCATAAGGTGCCCGAGGCAGCAATAGACCCTTGGAGACAAGTCGGCTGGAGGCCGATGTATTGAATCTCGACGCAAATTGAGTGTTCCATCGTCATTAGGAGGCCCTGAACGATACAATTAACTATCATTTTTGCGTCGGATTCGATAACCTAAAATCACAGGAGAACGGTTATAAGGTGCCCGAGGCAGCAACAGACCCTTGGAGACAAGTCGGCTGGAGGCCGATGTATTGAATCTCGACGCAATTTGAGTGTTCCATCGTCATTAGAAGGCCCAGAACGTTACAATGAACTATCAGTTTTGCGTCGGATTCTAAAATCTAGACTCACAGGATGAACGACCATACGGTGCCCGAGGCAGCAATAGACCCTTGGAGACAAGTCGGCTGGAGGACGATGTATTGAATCTCCACGCAATTTGACAGTTCCATCGTCATTAGGAGGTGCTGAACGTTACAATTAACTATCATTTTTGCGTCGGATTCGATAATCTAAACTCACAGGAGAACGACCATAAGGTGCCCGAGGACGCAACAGACCCTTGGAGACAAGTCGTCTGGAGGCCGATGTATTGAATCTCGACGCAATTTGAGTGTTCCATCGTAATTAGAAGGCCCTGAACGTTACAATTAACTATCATTTTTGCGTCGGATTCGAAAATTTAGGCTCACAGGAGAACGACCATAAGGTGCCCGAGGCTGCAATAGACCCTTGGAGACAAGTCGGCTGGAGGCCGATGTATAGAATCTCGACGCAAATTGAGTGTTCCATCGTCATTAGGAGGCCCTGAACGATACAATTCACTATCATTTTTGCGTCGGATTCGATAATCTAAACTCACAGGAGAACGACCATAAGGTGCCCGAGGCAGCAACAGACCCTTGGAGACAAGTCGGCTGGAGGCCGATGTATTGAATCTCGACGCAATTTGAGTGTTCCATCGTCATTAGAAGGCGGTGAACGTTACAATTAACTATCAGTTTTCCGTCGGATTCTAAAATCTAGACTCACAGGATGAACGACCATACGGTGCCCGAGGCAGCAATAGACCCTTGGAGACAAGTCGGCTGGAGGCCGATGTATTGAATCTCGACGCACTTTGTGTATTCCATCGGCATTAGGAGGCCATGAACGTTACAATTAACTATCATTTATGCGTCGGATTCGAAAATCTACTCACAGGAGAAGTTCATACGGTGCTCGAGGCAGCAATAGACCCTTGGAGACAAGTTGGCTGGAAACCGATGTATTGATTCTTGACGCAATTTGAGTGTTCCATCGTCATTATGAGGCCCTAAACGTTACAATTATCTATCATTTTTGCGTCGGATTCGATAATCTAAACTCACAGGAGAACGACCATAAGGTGCCCGAGGCAGCAGCAGGCCCTTGGAGACAAGTCGGCTGGAGGCCGATGTATTGAATCTCGACGCAATTTGAGTGTTCCATCGTCATTACAAGGCCCTGAACGTAACAATTAACTATCATTTTTGCGTCGGATTCGAAAATCTAGACTCACAGGAGACGGACCATTTGTTTCCCGAGGCAGCATTATCCCCTTGGAGACAAATCGGCTGGATGTCGATGTATTGGATCTCGACGCAATTTGAGTGTTCCATCGTCATTGGAAGGCCCTGAACGTTACAATTAACTATCATTTTTGCATTGGATTCGAAAATCTAGGCTCACAGGAGAACGACCATAAGGTGCCCGAGGCAGCAATAGACCCTTGGAGACAAGTCGGCTGGAGGCCGATGTATTGAATCTCGACGCAAATTGAGTGTTCCATCGGCATTAGGAGGCCCTGAACGTTACAATTAACTATCATTTATGCGTCGGATTCGAAAATCTACTCACAGGAGAAGTTCATACGGTGCTCGAGGCAGCAATAGACCCTTGGAGACAAGTCGGCTGGAGGCCGATGTATTGAATCTCGACGCATTTTGAGTGTTCCATCGTCATTAGAAGGCCCTGAACGTTACAATTAACTATCAGTTTTGCGTCGGATTCTAAAATCTAGACTCACAGGATGAACGACCATACGGTGCCCGAGGCAGCAATAGACCGTTGGAGACAAGTCGGCTGGAGGACGATGTATTGAATCTCGAAGCAATTTGAGAGTTCCATCGTCATTAGAAGGCCCTGAACGTTACAATTAACTATCATTTTTGCGTCGGATTCGAAAATCTACTCACAGGAGAAGTTCATACGGTGCTCGAGGCAGCAATAGACCCTTGGAGACAAGTTGGCTGGAAACCGATGTATTGATTCTTGACGCAATTTGAGTGTTCCATCGTCATTAGGAGGCCCTAAACGTTACAATTATCTATCATTTTTGCGTCGGATTCGATAATCTAAACTCACAGGAGAACGACCATAAGGTGCCCGAGGCAGCAGCAGACCCTTGGAGACAAGTCGGCTGGAGGCCGATGTATTGAATCTCGACGCAATTTGAGTGTTCCATCGTCATTACAAGTCCCTGAACGTAACAATTAACTATCATTTTTGCGTCGGATTCGAAAATCTAGACTCACAGGAGACGGACCATTTGGTGCCCGAGGCAGCATTATCCCCTTGGAGACAAATCGGCTGGATGACGATGTATTTGATCTCGACGCAATTTGAGTGTTCCATCGTCATTACAAAGCCCTGAACGTTACAATTAACTATCATTTTAGCGTTGGATTCGAAAATCTACTCACAGGAGAAGTACATACGGTGCTCCGGACAGCAATATACCCCTTATAGACAAATCGACTGGAGGCCGATGTATTGAACCTCGACGCAATTTGTGTTTTCCATCGTCATTACAAGGCCCTGAACGTTACAATTAACTATCAGTTTTGCGTCGGATTCGAAAATCTAGACTCACAGGAGAACGACCATAAGGTGCCCGAGGCAGCATTAGACCCTTGGAGACAAGTCGGCTGGAGGACGATGTATTGAATCTCGACGCAATTTGAGTGACCCATCGTCTTTTGGAGGCCCTAAACGTTACAATTAACTATCATTTATGCGTCGGATTCGAAAATCTACTCACAGGAGAAGTTCATACGGTGCTCGAGGCAGCAATAGACCCTTGGAGACATGTCGGCTGGAGGCCGATGTATTGAATCTCGACGCAATTTGAGTGTTCCATCGTCATTAGAAGGCCCTGAACGTTACAATTAACTATCATTTTTGCGTCGGATTCGAAAATCTAGGCTCACAGGAGAACGACCATAAGGTGAACGAGGCAGCAATAGACCCTTGGAGACAAGTCGGCTGGAGGCCGATGTATTGAATCTCGACGCAAATTGAGTGTTCCATCGTCATTAGGAGGCCCTGAACGATACAATTAACTATCATTTTTGCGTCGGATTCGATAATCTAAACTCACAGGAGAACAGTTATAAGGTGCCCGAGACAGCAACAGACCCTTGGAGACAAGTCGGCTGGAGGCCGATGTATTGAATCTCGACGCAATTTGAGTGTTCCATCGTCATTAGAAGGCCCTGAACGTTACAATTAACTATCAGTTTTGCGTCGGATTCTAAAATCTAGACTCACAGGATGAACGACCATACGGTGCCCGAGGCAGCAATAGACCGTTGGAGACAAGTCGGCTGGAGGACGATGTATTGAATCTCGAAGCAATTTGAGAGTTCCATCGTCATTAGAAGGCCCTGAACGTTACAATTAACTATCATTTTTGCGTCGGATTCGAAAATCTACTCACAGGAGAAGTTCATACGGTGCTCGAGGCAGCAATAGACCCTTGGAGACAAGTTGGCTGGAAACCGATGTATTGATTCTTGACGCAATTTGAGTGTTCCATCGTCATTAGGAGGCCCTAAACGTTACAATTATCTATCATTTTTGCGTCGGATTCGATAATCTAAACTCACAGGAGAACGACCATAAGGTGCCCGAGGCAGCAACAGACCCTTGGAGACAAGTCGGCTGGAGGCCGATGTATTGAATCTCGACGCAATTTGAGTGTTCCATCGTCATTACAAGTCCCTGAACGTAACAATTAACTATCATTGTTGCGTCGGATTCGAAAATCTAGACTCACAGGAGACGGACCATTTGGTGCCCGAGGCAGCATTATCCCCTTGGAGACAAATCGGCTGGATGACGATGTATTTGATCTCGCCGCAATTTGAGTGTTCCATCGTCATTACAAAGCCCTGAACGTTACAATTAACTATCATTTTAGCGTTGGATTCGAAAATCTACTCACAGGAGAAGTACATACGGTGCTCCGGACAGCAATATACCCCTTATAGACAAATCGACTGGAGGCCGATGTATTGAACCTCGACGCAATTTGTGTTTTCCATCGTCATTACAAGGCCCTGAACGTTACAATTAACTATCAGTTTTGCGTCGGATTCGAAAATCTAGACTCACAGGAGAACGACCATAAGGTGCCCGAGGCAGCATTAGACCCTTGGAGACAAGTCGGCTGGAGGACGATGTATTGAATCTCGACGCAATTTGAGTGACCCATCGTCATTTGGAGGCCCTAAACGTTACAATTAACTATCATTTTTGCGTCGGATTCGATAATCTAAACTCACAGGAGAACGACCATAAGGTGCCCGATCCGATGCAGCAACAGACCCTTGGACACAAGTCGGCTGGAGGCCGATGTATTGATCTCGACGCAATTTGAGTGTTCCATCGTCAATACAAGGCCCTGAACGTTACAAATAACTATGATTTTTGCGTCGGATTCGAAAATCTAGACTCACAGGAGACGGACCACATGGAGCCCGAGGCAGCAATATCCCCTTGTAGACAAGTCGGCTGGAGGAAGATGTAATGACTCTCGACGCATTTTGAGTGTTCCATCGTCATTAAGAGGCCCTGAGCATTGCATTTAACTATCAGTTTTGCGTCGGATTCTAAAATCTAGACTCACAGGATGAACGACCATACGGTGCCCGAGGCAGCAATAGACCCTTGGAGACAAGTCGGCTGGAGGACGATGTATTGAATCTCGACGCAATTTGAGAGTTCCATCGTCATTAGGAGGCCCTGAACGATACAATTAACTATCATTTTTGCGTCGGATTCGATAATCTAAACTCACAGGAGAACGACCATAAGGTGCCCGAGGCAGCAACAGACCCTTGGAGACAAGTCGGCTGGAGGCCGATGTATTGAATCTCGACGCAATTTGAGTGTTCCATCGTCATTAGAAGGCCCTGAACGTTACAATTAACTATCATTTTTGCGTTGGATTCGAAAATCTAGGCTCACAGGAGAACGACCATAAGGTGCCCGAGGCAGCAATAGACCCTTGGAGACAAGTCGGCTGGAAGCCGATGCATTGAATCTCGACGCAAATTGAGTGTTCCATCGGCATTAGGAGGCCCTGAACGTTACAATTAACTATCATTTATGCGTCGGATTCAAAAATCTACTCACAGGAGAAGTTCATACGGTGCTCGAGGCAGCAATAGACCCTTGGAGACAAGTCGGCTGGAGGCCGATGTATTGAATCTCGACGCAATTTGAGTGTTCCATCGTCATTAGAAGGCCCTGAACGTTACAATTAACTATCATTTTTGCGTCGGATTCGAAAATCTAGGCTCACAGGAGAACGACCGTAAGGTGCCCGAGGCAGCAATAGACCCTTGGAGACAAGTCGGCTGGAGGCCGATGTATTGAATCTCGACGCAAATTGAGTGTTCCATCGTCATTAGGAGGCCCTGAACGATACAATTAACTATCATTTTTGCGTCGGATTCGATAAACTAAATTAACAGGAGAACGGTTATAAGGCGCCCGAGGCAGCAACAGACCCTTGGAGACAAGTCGGCTGGAGGCCGATGTATTGAATCTCGACGCAATTTGAGTGTTCCATCGTCATTAGAAGGCCCAGAACGTTACAATTAACTATCAGTTTTGTGTCGGATTCTAAAATCTAGACTCACAGGATGAACGACCATACGGTGCCCGAGGCAGCAATAGACCGTTGGAGACAAGTCGGCTGGAGGACGATGAATTGAATCTCGAAGCAATTTGAGAGTTCCATCGTCATTAGAAGGCCCTGAACGTTACAATTAACTATCATTTTTGCGTCGGATTCGATAATCTGAACTCACAGGAGAACGACCATAAGGTGCCCGAGGCAGCAATAGACCCTTGGAGACCAGTCGGCTGGAGGCCGATGTATTGAATCTCGACGCAAATTGAGTGTTCCATCGTCATTAGGAGGCCCTGAACGATACAATTAACTATCATTTTTGCGTCGGATTCGATAATCTAAACTCACAGAAGAACGACGATAAGGTGCCCGAGGCAGCAACAGACCCTTGGAGACAAGTCGGCTGGAGGCCGATGTATTGAATCTCGACGCAATTTGAGTGTTCCATCGTCATTAGAAGGCCGTGAACGTTACAATGAACTATCAGTTTTGCGTCGGATTCTAAAATCTAGAATCACAGGATGAACGACCATACGGTGCCCGAGGCAGCAATAGACCCTTGGAGACAAGTCGGCTGGAGGACGATGTATTGAATCTCCACGCAATTTGACAGTTCCATCGTCATTAGGAGGCGCTGAACGTTACAATTAACTATCATTTTTGCGTCGGATTCGATAATCTAAACTCACAGGAGAACGACCATAAGGTGCCCGAGGACGCAACAGACCCTTGGAGACAAGTCGTCTGGAGGCCGATGTATTGAATCTCGACGCAATTTGAGTGTTCCATCGTAATTAGAAGGCCCTGAACGTTACAATTAACTATCATTTTTGAGTCGGATTCGAAAATCTAGGCTCACAGGAGAACGACCATAAGGTGCCCGAGGCAGCAATAGACCCTTGGAGACAAGTCGGCTGGAGGCCGATGTATTGAATCTCGACGCAACTTGGGTGTTCCATCGTCATTACAAGGCCCTGAACGTTACAATTAACTATCATTTTTGCGTCGGATTCCAAAATCAAGACTCACAGGAGAACGACCATAAGGTGCCCGAGGCAGCAATGGACCCTTGGAGACAAGTCGGCTGGAGGCCGATGTATTGAATCTCGACGCAATTTGAGTGTCCCATCGTCATTAGGAGACCCTAAACGTTACAATTAACTATCATTTTTGCGTCGGATTCGATAATCTACTCACAGGAGAAGTTCACACGGTGCTCGAGACAGCAATATCCCCTTGGAGACAAGTCCGCTGGAGGCCGATGTTTTGAATCTCGTCGCAATTTGAGTGTTCCATCGTCATTAGGAGGCCCTGAACCTCACAATTAACTATCAGTTTCACGTCGGATTCGAAAATCTAATCATACAGGAGAACGACCATAAGGTGCCCGAGGCAGCAACAGACCCTTGGAGACAAATCAGCTGGAGGACGATGTATTGATTCTCGACGCAATTTGAGAGTTCTATCGTCATCAGGAGGCGCTGAACGTTACTATTCAGTATCATTTTTGCGTCGGATTCGAAAATCTAGACTTACAAGAGAACGACCATAAGGTGCCTGAGGCAGCATTAGACCCTTGGAGACAAGTCGGCTGGAGGCCGATGTATTGATTCTTGACGCAATTTGAGTGTTCCATCGTCATTAGGAGGCCCTGAACCTTACAATTAACTATCAGTTTCGCGTCGGATTCAAAAATCCAGACTCACAGGAGACGGACGATTTGGTGCCCGAGGCAGCAATATCCCCTTGGAGACAAATCAGCTGGAGGACGATGTATTGAATCTCGACGCAATTTGAGTGTCCCATCGTCATTAGGAGGCCCTAAACGTTACAATTAACTATCATTTTTGCGTCGGATTCGATAATCTTACCTCACTGGAGAACTTCCATAAGGTGCCCGAGGCAGCAACAGACCCTTGGAGACAAGTCGGCTGGAGGCCGATGTACTGAATCTCGACGCAATTTGAGTGTTCCATCGTCATTACAAGGCCCTGAACGTTACAATTAACAATCATTTTAGCGTCGGATTCGAAAATATACTCACAGGAGAAGTTCATACCGTGCTCGAGACGGCAATATACCCCTTGGAGACAAGTCGGCTGGAGGACGATGTTTTGGATCGCGACGCAATTAGAGTGTTCCATCGTCATTAGGAGGCCCTGAATGTTACAATTAACTATCAGTTTTTGGTCGGATTTGAAAATCTAGACTAACAGGAGAAGGATCGTATTGTGCCCGAGACAGCAACATCCCCTTGGAGACAAGTCGGCTGGAGGCCGATGTATTGAATCTCGACGCAATTTGAGGGTTCCATCGTCATTAGGAGGCGCTGAACGTTACAATTAACTATCATTTTTGCGTCGGATTCGAAAATCTAGACTCACAGGAAAACGACCAAAAAGTGCCCGAGGCAGCAATAGACCCTTGGAGACAAGTCGGCTGGAGGGCGATGTATTGAATCTCGACGCAATTTGAGTGTTCCATCGTCATTACGAGGCCCTGAACGTTACAATTAACTATCGTTTCTGCGTCGGAGTCGAAAATCTAGACTTACAAGAGAACGACCATAAGGTGCCCGAGGCAGCAACAGACCCTTGGAGACAAGTCGGCTGGAGGCCGTTGTATTAAATCTCGACGCAATTTGAGTGTTCCATCGTCATTACAAGGCCCTGAACGTTACAATTAACTATCATTTTTGCGTCGGATTCCAAAATATAGACTCACAGGAGAACGACCATAAGGTGCCCGAGGCAGCAATAGACCCTTGGAGACAAGTCCGCTGGAGGCCGATGTATTGAATCTCGACGCTATTTGAGTGTTCCATCGTCATTAGGAGGCCCTGAACCTTACAATTAACTATCAGTTTCGCGTCGGATTCAAAAATCTAAACTCACAGGAGAACGACCATAAGGTGCCCGAGGCAGCAACAGACCCTTGGAGACAAGTCGGCTGGAGACCGATGTATTGATTCTTGACGCAATTCTAGTGTTCCATCGTCATTAGGAGGCCCTGAACCTTACAATTAACTATCAGTTTCGCGTCGGATTCAAAAATCCAGACTCACAGGAGACGGACCATTTGGTGCCCGAGGCAGCAATATCCCCTTGGAGACAAATCAGCTGGAGGACGATGTATTGAATCTCGACGCAATTTGAGAGTTCTATCGTCATCAGGAGGCGCTGAACGTTACTATTCACTATCATTTTTGGGTCGGATTCGAAAATCTAGACTCACAGGAGAAGGATCATATGGTGCCAGAGACAGCAATAGACCCTTAGAGACAAGTCGGCTGGAGGCCGATGTATTGAATCTCGACGCAATTTGAGTGTTCCATCGTCATTAGGAGGCCCTGAACGTTACAATTAACTATCGTTTCTGAGTCGGAGTCGAAAATCTAGACTTACAAGAGAACGACCATAAGGTGCCCGAGGCAGCATTAGACCCTTGGGGCCAAGTCGGCTGGAGGCTGATGTATTGAATCTCGACGCAATTTCAGTGTCCCATCGTCATTAGGAGGCCCTGAACGTTACAATTAACTATCATTTAAGCGTCGGATTCGAAAATCTCTCACAGGAGAAATTCATACGTTGCTCGAGACAGCAATATCCCCTTGGAGACAAGTCCGCTGGAGGCCGATGTATTGAATCTCGACGCGATTTGAGTGTTCCATCGTCATTAGGAGGCCCTGAACCTTACAATTAACTATCAGTTTCGCGTCGGATTCGAAATTCTAAATTCACAGGAGAACGACCATAAGGTGCCCGAGGCAGCAACAGACCCTTGGAGACAAGTCGGCTGGAATCCGATGTATTGATTCTTGACGCAATTTGAGTGTTCCATCGTCATTAGGAGGCCCTGAACCTTACAATTAACTATCAGTTTCGCGTCGGATTCAAAAATCCAGACTCACAGGAGACGGACCATTTGGTGCCCGAGGCAGCAATATCCCCTTGGAGACAAATCAGCTGGAGGACGATGTGTTGAATCTCGACGCAATTTGAGTGTCCCATCGTCATTAGGAGGCCCTAAACGTTACAATTAACTATCATTTTTGCGTCGGATTCGATAATCTTACCTCACTCGAGAACTACCATAAGGTGCCCGAGGCAGCAACAGACCCTTGGAGACAAGTCGGCTGGAGGCCGATGTACTGAATCTCGACGCAATTTGAGTGTTCCATCGTCATTACAAGGCCCTGAACGTTACAATTAACTATCATTTCTGTGTCGGATTCGAAAATCTAGACTCACAGGAAAACGACCATAAGGTGCCCGAGGCAGCAATAGACCCTTGGAGACAAGTCGGCTGGAGGCCGATGTGTTGAATCTCGACGCAATTTGAGTGTTCCATCGGCATTAGGAGGCCCTGAACGTTACAATTAACTATCATTTTTGCGTCGGATTCGATAATCTAAACTCACAGGAGAACGACCATAAGGTGCCCGAGGCAGCAATATACCCTTGGAGACAAGTCGGCTGGAGGCCGATGTATTGAATCTCGACGCAATTTGAGTGTTCCATCGTCATTAGGAGGCCCTGAACCTTACAATTAACTATCAGTTTCGCGTCGGATTCAAAAATCCGGACTCACAGGAGACGGACCATTTGGTGCCAGAGGCAGCAATATCCCCTTGGAGACAAATCAGCTGGAGGACGATGTATTGAATCTCGACGCAATTTGAGAGTTCTATCGTCATCAGGACGCGCTGAACGTTACTATTCACTATCATTTTTGCGTCGGATTCGAAAATCTAGACTCACTGGAGAAGGATCATATGGTGCACGAGCAGCAATAGACCCTTGGAGGCAAGTCCGCTGGAGGCCGATGTATTGAATCTCGACGCAATTTGAGTGTTCCATCGTCATTAGGAGGCCCTGAACCTTACAATTACTATCAATTTCGCGTCGGATTCGAAAATCTAGACTCACAGAAGGCGGACCACATGGGACCCGAGGCAGCAATATTCCCTTGTAGACAGATCGGCTGGAGGAAGATGTATTTACTCTCGACGCAATTTGAGTGTTCCATCGTCATTAAGAGGCCCTGAGCATTACATTTAACTATCAGTTTTGCGTCGGATTCTAAAATCAAGACTCACAGGAGAACGACCATACGGTGCCCGAGGTAGCAATAGACCCTTGGAGACAAGTCGGCTGGAGGCCGATGTATTGAATCTCGACGCAATTTGAGAGTTCCATCGTCATTAGGAGACCCTGAACGTTACAATTGACTATCATTTTTGCGTCGGATTCGAAAATCTAGACTTACAAGAGAACGACCATAAGGTGCCCGAGGCAGCAGTAGACCCTTGGAGACAAGTCGGCTGGAGGACGACGTATTGGATCGCGACGCAATTTGAGTGTTCCATTGTCATTAGGAGTCCCTGAACGTTACAATTAACTATCATTTTTGCGTCGGATTCGAAAATCTAGACTTACAAGAGAACGACCATAAGGTGCAAGTGGCAGCATTAGACCCTTGGAGACAAGTCGGCTGGAGGACGATGTACTGGATCGCGACGCAATTTGAGTGTTCCATCGTCATTAGGAGGCCCTGAACGTTACAATTAACTATCATTTTTGCGTCTGATTCAAATACCTAGACTCATAGGAGAACGACCATAAGGTGCCCGAGGCAGCAATAGACCCTTGGAGACAAATCAGCTGGAGGACGATGTATTGAATCTCGACGCAATTTGAGAGTTCTATCGTCATCAGGAGGCGCTGAACGTTACTATTCACTATCATTTATGCGTCGGATTCGAAAATCTAGACACACAGGAGACGGACCATTTGGTGCCCGAGGCAGCAATATCCCCTTGTAGACAAATCAGCTGGAGGACGATGTATTGAATCTCGACGCAATTTGAGTGTCCCATCGTCATTAGGAGGCCCTAATCGTTACAATTGACTCTCATTTTTGCGTCGGATTCGATAATCTAAACTCACTGGAGAACTACCATAAGGTGCCCGAGGCAGCAACAGACCCTTGGAGACAAGTCGGCTGGAGGCCGATGTACTGAATCTCGACGCAATTTGAGTGTTCCATCGTCATTACAAGGCCCTGAACGTTACAATTAACTATCATTTTTGCGTCGGATTCGAAAATCTAGACTCACAGGAAAACGACCAAAAAGTGCCCGAGGCAGCAATAGACCCTTGGAGACAAGTCGGCTGGAGGCCGATGTATTGAATCTCGACGCAATTTGAGTGTTCCATCGTCATTACGAGGCCCTGAACGTTACAATTAACTATCGTTTCTGCGTCGGAGTCGAAAATCTAGACTTACAAGAGAACGACCATAAGGTGCCCGAGGCAGCAACAGACCCTTGGAGACAAGTCGGCTGGAGGCCGTTGTATTGAATCTCGACGCAATTTGAGTGTTCCATCGTCATTACAAGGCCCTGAACGTTACAATTAACTATCATTTTTGACTCGGATTCCAAAATCTAGACTCACAGGAGAACGACCATAAGGTGCCCGAGGCAGCAATAGACCCTTGGAGACAAGTCCGCTGGAGGCCGATGTATTGAATCTCGACGCTATTTGAGTGTTCCATCGTCATTAGGAGGCCCTGAACCTTACAATTAACTATCAGTTTCGCGTCGGATTCGAAATTCTAAATTCACAGGAGAACGACCATAAGGTGCCCGAGGCAGCAACAGACCCTTGGAGACAAGTCGGCTGGAATCCGATGTATTGATTCTTGACGCAATTTGAGTGTTCCATCGTCATTAGGAGGCCCTGAACCTTACAATTAACTATCAGTTCCGCGTCGGATTCAAAAATCCAGACTCACAGGAGACGGACCATTTGGTGCCCGAGGCAGCAATATCCCCTTGGAGACAAATCAGCTGGAGGACGATGTGTTGAATCTCGACGCAATTTGAGTGTCCCATCGTCATTAGGAGGCCCTAAACGTTACAATTAACTATCATTTTTGCGTCGGATTCGATAATCTTACCTCACTGGAGAACTACCATAAGGTGCCCGAGGCAGCAACAGACCCTTGGAGACAAGTCGGCTGGAGGCCGATGTACTGAATCTCGACGCAATTTGAGTGTTCCATCGTCATTACAAGGCCCTGAACGTTACAATTAACTATCATTTTTGTGTCGGATTCGAAAATCTAGACTCACAGGAAAACGACCATAAGGTGCCCGAGGCAGCAATAGACCCTTGGAGACAAGTCGGCTGGAGGCCGATGTGTTGAATCTCGACGCAATTTGAGTGTTCCATCGGCATTAGGAGGCCCTGAACGTTACAATTAACTATCATTTTTGCGTCGGATTCGATAATCTAAACTCACAGGAGAACGACCATAAGGTGCCCGAGGCAGCAATAGACCCTTGGAGACAAGTCGGCTGGAGGCCGATGTATTGAATCTCGACGCAATTTGAGTGTTCCATCGTCATTACAAGGCCCTGAACGTTACAATTAACTATCATTTTTGCGTCGGATTCCAAAATCAAGACTCACAGGAGAACGACCATAAGGTGCCCGAGGCAGCAATAGACCCTTGGAGACAAGTCGGCTGGAGGCCGATGTGTTGAATCTCGACGCAATTTGAGTGTTCCATCGGCATTAGGAGGCCCTGAACGTTACAATTAACTATCATTTTTGCGTCGGATTCGATAATCTAAACTCACAGGAGAACGACCATAAGGTGCCCGAGGCAGCAATATACCCTTGGAGACAAGTCGGCTGGAGGCCGATGTGGTGAATCTCGACGCAATTTGAGTGTTCCATCGTCATTAGGAGGCCCTGAACCTTACAATTAACTATCAGTTTCGCGTCGGATTCAAAAATCCGGACTCACAGGAGACGGACCATTTGGTGCCAGAGGCAGCAATATCCCCTTGGAGACAAATCAGCTGGAGGACGATGTATTGAATCTCGACGCAATTTGAGAGTTCTATCGTCATCAGGACGCGCTGAACGTTACTATTCACTATCATTTTTGCGTCGGATTCGAAAATCTAGACTCACTGGAGAAGGATCATATGGTGCACGAGCAGCAATAGACCCTTGGAGGCAAGTCCGCTGGAGGCCGATGTATTGAATCTCGACGCAATTTGAGTGTTCCATCGTCATTAGGAGGCCCTGAACCTTACAATTACTATCAATTTCGCGTCGGATTCGAAAATCTAGACTCACAGAAGGCGGACCACATGGGACCCGAGGCAGCAATATTCCCTTGTAGACAGATCGGCTGGAGGAAGATGTATTTACTCTCGACGCAATTTGAGTGTTCCATCGTCATTAAGAGGCCCTGAGCATTACATTTAACTATCAGTTTTGCGTCGGATTCTAAAATCAAGACTCACAGGAGAACGACCATACGGTGCCCGAGGTAGCAATAGACCCTTGGAGACAAGTCGGCTGGAGGCCGATGTATTGAATCTCGACGCAATTTGAGAGTTCCATCGTCATTAGGAGACCCTGAACGTTACAATTGACTATCATTTTTGCGTCGGATTCGAAAATCTAGACTTACAAGAGAACGACCATAAGGTGCCCGAGGCAGCAGTAGACCCTTGGAGACAAGTCGGCTGGAGGACGACGTATTGGATCGCGACGCAATTTGAGTGTTCCATTGTCATTAGGAGTCCCTGAACGTTACAATTAACTATCATTTTTGCGTCGGATTCGAAAATCTAGACTTACAAGAGAACGACCATAAGGTGCAAGTGGCAGCATTAGACCCTTGGAGACAAGTCGGCTGGAGGACGATGTACTGGATCGCGACGCAATTTGAGTGTTCCATCGTCATTAGGAGGCCCTGAACGTTACAATTAACTATCATTTTTGCGTCTGATTCAAATACCTAGACTCATAGGAGAACGACCATAAGGTGCCCGAGGCAGCAATAGACCATTGGAGACAAATCAGCTGGAGGACGATGTATTGAATCTCGACGCAATTTGAGAGTTCTATCGTCATCAGGAGGCGCTGAACGTTACTATTCACTATCATTTATGCGTCGGATTCGAAAATCTAGACACACAGGAGACGGACCATTTGGTGCCCGAGGCAGCAATATCCCCTTGTAGACAAATCAGCTGGAGGACGATGTATTGAATCTCGACGCAATTTGAGTGTCCCATCGTCATTAGGAGGCCCTAATCGTTACAATTGACTCTCATTTTTGCGTCGGATTCGATAATCTAAACTCACTGGAGAACTACCATAAGGTGCCCGAGGCAGCAACAGACCCTTGGAGACAAGTCGGCTGGAGGCCGATGTACTGAATCTCGACGCAATTTGAGTGTTCCATCGTCATTACAAGGCCCTGAACGTTACAATTAACTATCATTTTTGCGTCGGATTCGAAAATCTAGACTCACAGGAAAACGACCAAAAAGTGCCCGAGGCAGCAATAGACCCTTGGAGACAAGTCGGCTGGAGGCCGATGTATTGAATCTCGACGCAATTTGAGTGTTCCATCGTCATTACGAGGCCCTGAACGTTACAATTAACTATCGTTTCTGCGTCGGAGTCGAAAATCTAGACTTACAAGAGAACGACCATAAGGTGCCCGAGGCAGCAACAGACCCTTGGAGACAAGTCGGCTGGAGGCCGTTGTATTGAATCTCGACGCAATTTGAGTGTTCCATCGTCATTACAAGGCCCTGAACGTTACAATTAACTATCATTTTAGACTCGGATTCCAAAATCTAGACTCACAGGAGAACGACCATAAGGTGCCCGAGGCAGCAATAGACCCTTGGAGACAAGTCCGCTGGAGGCCGATGTATTGAATCTCGACGCTATTTGAGTGTTCCATCGTCATTAGGAGGCCCTGAACCTTACAATTAACTATCAGTTTCGCGTCGGATTCGAAATTCTAAATTCACAGGAGAACGACCATAAGGTGCCCGAGGCAGCAACAGACCCTTGGAGACAAGCCGGCTGGAATCCGATGTATTGATTCTTGACGCAATTTGAGTGTTCCATCGTCATTAGGAGGCCCTGAACCTTACAATTAACTATCAGTTCCGCGTCGGATTCAAAAATCCAGACTCACAGGAGACGGACCATTTGGTGCCCGAGGCAGCAATATCCCCTTGGAGACAAATCAGCTGGAGGACGATGTGTTGAATCTCGACGCAATTTGAGTGTCCCATCGTCATTAGGAGGCCCTAAACGTTACAATTAACTATCATTTTTGCGTCGGATTCGATAATCTTACCTCACTGGAGAACTACCATAAGGTGCCCGAGGCAGCAACAGACCCTTGGAGACAAGTCGGCTGGAGGCCGATGTACTGAATCTCGACGCAATTTGAGTGTTCCATCGTCATTACAAGGCCCTGAACGTTACAATTAACTATCATTTTTGTGTCGGATTCGAAAATCTAGACTCACAGGAAAACGACCATAAGGTGCCCGAGGCAGCAATAGACCCTTGGAGACAAGTCGGCTGGAGGCCGATGTGTTGAATCTCGACGCAATTTGAGTGTTCCATCGGCATTAGGAGGCCCTGAACGTTACAATTAACTATCATTTTTGCGTCGGATTCGATAATCTAAACTCACAGGAGAACGACCATAAGGTGCCCGAGGCAGCAATAGACCCTTGGAGACAAGTCGGCTGGAGGCCGATGTATTGAATCTCGACGCAATTTGAGTGTTCCATCGTCATTACAAGGCCCTGAACGTTACAATTAACTATCATTTTTGCGTCGGATTCCAAAATCAAGACTCACAGGAGAACGACCATAAGGTGCCCGAGGCAGCAATAGACCCTTGGAGACAAGTCGGCTGGAGGCCGATGTATTGAATCTCGACGCAATTTGAGTGTTCCATCGTCATTAGGAGGCCCTGAACCTTACAATTAACTATCAGTTTCGCGTCGGATTCAAAAATCCGGACTCACAGGAGACGGACCATTTGGTGCCAGAGGCAGCAATATCCCCTTGGAGACAAATCAGCTGGAGGACGATGTATTGAATCTCGACGCAATTTGAGAGTTCTATCGTCATCAGGACGCGCTGAACGTTACTATTCACTATCATTTTTGCGTCGGATTCGAAAATCTAGACTCACTGGAGAAGGATCATATGGTGCACGAGCAGCAATAGACCCTTGGAGACAAGTCCGCTGGAGGCCGATGTATTGAATCTCGACGCAATTTGAGTGTTCCATCGTCATTAGGAGGCCCTGAACCTTACAATAACTATCAATTTCGCGTCGGATTCGAAAATCTAGACTCACAGAAGGCGGACCACATGGGGCCCGAGGCAGCAATATTCCCTTGTAGACAGATCGGCTGGAGGAAGATGTATTTACTCTCGACGCAATTTGAGTGTTCCATCGTCATTAAGAGGCCCTGAGCATTACATTTAACTATCAGTTTTGCGTCGGATTCTAAAATCAAGACTCACAGGAGAACGACCATACGGTGCCCGAGGTAGCAATAGACCCCTGGAGACAAGTCGGCTGGAGGCCGATGTATTGAATCTCGACGCAATTTGAGAGTTCCATCGTCATTAGGAGACCCTGAACGTTACAATTGACTATCATTTTTGCGTCGGATTCGAAAATCTAGACTTACAAGAGAACGACCATAAGGTGCCCGAGGCAGCAGTAGACCCTTGGAGACAAGTCGGCTGGAGGACGACGTATTGGATCGCGACGCAATTTGAGTGTTCCATTGTCATTAGGAGTCCCTGAACGTTACAATTAACTATCATTTTTGCGTCGGATTCGAAAATCTAGACTTACAAGAGAACGACCATAAGGTGCAAGTGGCAGCATTAGACCCTTGGAGACAAGTCGGCTGGAGGACGATGTATTGGATCGCGACGCAATTTGAGTGTTCCATCGTCATTAGGAGGCCCTGAACGTTACAATTAACTGTCATTTTTGCGTCGGATTCGAAAATCTAGACTCACAGGAGAACGACCATAAGGTGCCCGAGGCAGCAACAGACCCTTGGAGTCAAGTCGGCTGGAGGCCGATGTATTGAATCTCGACGCAATTTGAGGGTTCCATCGTCATTAGGAGGCGCTGAACGTTACAATTAACTATCATTTTTGCGTCTGATTCAAATATCTAGACTCATAGGAGAACGACCATAAGGTGCCCGAGGCAGCAATAGACCCTTGGAGACAAATCAGCTGGAGGACGATGTATTGAATCTCGACGCAATTTGAGAGTTCTATCGTCATCAGGAGGCGCTGAACGTTACTATTCACTATCATTTATGCGTCGGATTCGATAATCTAGACACACAGGAGAACGACCATAAGGTGCCCGAGGCAGCAACAGACCCTTGGAGACAAGTCGGCTGGAGGCCGATGTATTGATTCTTGACGCAATTTGAGTGTTCCACCGTCATTAGGAGGCCCAGAACCTTACAATTAACTATCAGTTTCTCGTCGGATTCGAAAATCTAAATTCACAGGACAACGACCATAAGGTGCCCGAGGCAGCAACAGACCCTTGGAGACAAGTCGGCTGGAGACCGATGTATTGATTCTTGACGCAATTCTAGTGTTCCATCGTCATTAGGAGGCCCACGAAAACCACCATAAAGTGCCCGAGGCAGCAATAGACCCTTGGAGACAAGTCGGCTGGAGGCCGTTGTATTGAATCTCGACGCAATTTGAGTGTTCCATCGGCATTAGGAGGCCCTGAACGTTACAATTAACTATCATTTTTGCGTCGGATTCGATAATCTAAACTCACAGGAGAACGACCATAAGGTGCCCGAGGCAGCAATAGGCCCTTGGAGACAAGTCCGCTGGAGGCCGATGTATTGAATCTCGACGCTATTTGAGTGTTCCATCGTCATTGGGAGGCCCTGAACCTTACAATTAACTATCAGTTTCGCGTCGGATTCAAAAATCTAAACTCACAGGAGAACGACCATAAGGTGCCCGAGGCAGCAACAGACCCTTGGAGACAAGTCGGCTGGAGACCGATGTATTGATTCTTGACGCAATTCTAGTGTTCCATCGTCATTAGGAGGCCCTGAACCTTACAATTAACTATCAGTTTCGCGTCGGATTCAAAAATCCAGACTCACAGGAGACGGACCATTTGGTGCCCGAGGCAGCAATATCCCCTTGGAGACAAATCAGCTGGAGGACGATGTATTGAATCTCGACGCAATTTGAGAGTTCTATCGTCATCAGGAGGCGCTGAACGTTACTATTCACTATCATTTTTGGGTCGGATTCGAAAATCTAGACTCACAGGAGAAGGATCATATGGTGCCCGAGACAGCAATAGACCCTTAGAGACAAGTCGGCTGGAGGCCGATGTATTGAATCTCGACGCGATTTGAGTGTTCCATCGTCATTAGGAGGCCCTGAACCTTACAATTAACTATCAGTTTCGCGTCGGATTCGAAATTCTAAATTCACAGGAGAACGACCATAAGGTGCCCGAGGCAGCAACAGACCCTTGGAGACAAGTCGGCTGGAATCCGATGTATTGATTCTTGACGCAATTTGAGTGTTCCATCGTCATTAGGAGGCCCTGAACCTTACAATTAACTATCAGTTTCGCGTCGGATTCAAAAATCCAGACTCACAGGAGACGGACCATTTGGTGCCCGAGGCAGCAATATCCCCTTGGAGACAAATCAGCTGGAGGACGATGTGTTGAATCTCGACGCAATTTGAGTGTTCCATCGGCATTAGGAAGCCCTGAACGTTACAATTAACTATCATTTTTGCGTCGGATTCGATAATCTAAACTCACAGGAGAACGACCATAAGGTGCCCGAGGCAGCAATAGACCCTTGGAGACAAGTCGGCTGGAGGCCGATGTATTGAATCTCGACGCAATTTGAGTGTTCCATCGTCATTACAAGGCCCTGAACGTTACAATTAACTATCATTTTTGTGTCGGATTCGAAAATCTAGACTCACAGGAAAACGACCATAAGGTGCCCGAGGCAGCAATAGACCCGTGGAGACAAGTCGGCTGGAGGCCGATGTGTTGAATCTCGACGCAATTTGAGTGTTCCATCGGCATTAGGAGGCCCTGAACGTTACAATTAACTATCATTTTTGCGTCGGATTCGATAATCTAAACTCACAGGAGAACGACCATAAGGTGCCCGAGGCAGCAATAGACCCTTGGAGACAAGTCGGCTGGAGGCCGATGTATTGAATCTCGACGCAATTTGAGTGTTCCATCGTCATTACAAGGCCCTGAACGTTACAATTAACTATCATTTTTGCGTCGGATTCCAAAATCAAGACTCACAGGAGAACGACCATAAGGTGCCCGAGGCAGCAATAGACCCTTGGAGACAAGTCGGCTGGAGGCCGATGTATTGAATCTCGACGCAATTTGAGTGTTCCATCGTCATTAGGAGGCCCTGAACCTTACAATTAACTATCAGTTTCGCGTCGGATTCAAAAATCCGGACTCACAGGAGACGGACCATTTGGTGCCAGAGGCAGCAATATCCCCTTGGAGACAAATCAGCTGGAGGACGATGTATTGAATCTCGACGCAATTTGAGAGTTCTATCGTCATCAGGACGCGCTGAACGTTACTATTCACTATCATTTTTGCGTCGGATTCGAAAATCTAGACTCACTGGAGAAGGATCATATGGTGCACGAGCAGCAATAGACCCTTGGAGACAAGTCCGCTGGAGGCCGATGTATTGAATCTCGACGCAATTTGAGTGTTCCATCGTCATTAGGAGGCCCTTAACCTTACAATTACTATCAATTTCGCGTCGGATTCGAAAATCTAGACTCACAGAAGGCGGACCACATGGGGCCCGAGGCAGCAATATTCCCTTGTAGACAGATCGGCTGGAGGAAGATGTATTTACTCTCGACGCAATTTGAGTGTTCCATCGTCATTAAGAGGCCCTGAGCATTACATTTAACTATCAGTTTTGCGTCGGATTCTAAAATCAAGACTCACAGGAGAAAGACCATACGGTGCCCGAGGTAGCAATAGACCCTTGGAGACAAGTCGGCTGGAGGCCGATGTATTGAATCTCGACGCAATTTGAGAGTTCCATCGTCATTAGGAGACCCTGAACGTTACAATTGACTATCATTTTTGCGTCGGATTCGAAAATCTAGACTTACAAGAGAACAACCGAAAGGTGCCCGAGGCAGCAGTAGACCCTTGGAGACAAGTCGGCTGGAGGCCGATGTATTGGATCGCGACGCAATTTGAGTGTTCCATCGTCATTAGGAGGCCCTGAACGTTACAATTAGCTGTCATTTTTGCGTCGGATTCGAAAATCTAGACTCACAGGAGAACGACCATAAGGTGCCCGAGGCAGCAACAGACCCTTGGAGTCAAGTCGGCTGGAGGCCGATGTATTGAATCTCGACGCAATTTGAGGGTTCCATCGTCATTAGGAGGCCCTGAACCTTACAATTAACTATCATTTTTGCGTCTGATTCAAATATCTAGACTCATAGGAGAACGACCATAAGGTGCCCGAGGCAGCAATAGACCCTTGGAGACAAATCAGCTGGAGGACGATGTATTGAATCTCGACGCAATTTGAGAGTTCTATCGTCATCAGGAGGCGCTGAACGTTACTATTCACTATCATTTATGCGTCTGATTCAAATATCTAGACTCATAGGAGAACGACCATAAGGTGCCCGAGGCAGCAATAGACCCTTGGAGACAAGTCGGCTGGAGGCCGATGTATTGATTCTTGACGCAATTTGAGTGTTCCACCGTCATTAGGAGGCCCAGAACTTTACAATTAACTATCAGTTTCTCGTCGGATTCGAAAATCTAAATTCACAGGACAACGACCATAAGGTGCCCGAGGCAGCAACAGACCCTTGGAGACAAGTCGGCTGAAGACCGATGTATTGATTCTTGACGAAATTCTAGTGTTCCATCGTCATTAGGAGGCCCACGAAAACCACCATAAAGTGCCCGAGGCAGCAATAGACCCTTGGAGACAAGTCGGCTGGAGGCCGTTGTATTGAATCTCGACGCAATTTGAGTGTTCCATCGTCATTACAACGTTACAATTAACTATCATTTTTGCGTCGGATTAAAAAATCTAGACTCACAGGAGAACGACCATAAGGTGCCCGAGGCAGCAATAGACCCTTGGAGACAAGTCCGCTGGAGGCCGATGTATTGAATCTCGACGCTATTTGAGTGTTCCATCGTCATTAGGAGGCCCTGAACCTTACAATTAACTATCAGTTTCGCGTCGGATTCAAAAATCCGGACTCACAGGAGACGGACCATTTGGTGCCAGAGGCAGCAATATCCCCTTGGAGACAAATCAGCTGGAGGACGATGTATTGAATCTCGACGCAATTTGAGAGTTCTATCGTCATCAGGAGGCGCTGAACGTTACTATTCACTATCATTTTTGCGTCGGATTCGAAAATCTAGACTCACTGGAGAAGGATCATATGGTGCACGAGCAGCAATAGACCCTTGGAGACAAGTCCGCTGGAGGCCGATGTATTGAATCTCGACGCAATTTGAGTGTTCCATCGTCATTAGGAGGCCCTGAACCTTACAATTACTATCAATTTCGCGTCGGATTCGAAAATCTAGACTCACAGAAGGCGGACCACATGGGGCCCGAGGCAGCAATATTCCCTTGTAGACAGATCGGCTGGAGGAAGATGTATTTACTCTCGACGCAATTTGAGTGTTCCATCGTCATTAAGAGGCCCTGAGCATTACATTTAACTATCAGTTTTGCGTCGGATTCTAAAATCTAGACTCACAGGAGAACGACCATAAGGTGCCCGAGGCAGCAACAGACCCTTGGAGACAAGTCGGCTGGAGGCCGATGTATTGATTCTTGACGCAATTCTAGTGTTCCATCGTCATTAGGAGGCCCTGAACCTTACAATTAACTATCAGTTTCGCGTCTGATTAAAAAATCCAGACTCACAGGAGACGGACCATTTGGTGCCCGAGGCAGCAATATCCCCTTGGAGACAAATCAGCTGGAGGACGATGTATTGAATCTCGACGCAATTTGAGTGTCCCATCGTCATTAGGAGGCCCTAAACGTTACAATTAACTATCATTTTTGCGTCGGATTCGATAATCTTACCACACTGGCGAACTACCATAAGGTGCCCGAGGCAGCAACAGACCCTTGGAGACAAGTCGGCTGGAGGCCGATGTACTGAATCTCGACGCAATTTGAGTGTTCCATCGTCATTACAAGGCCCTGAACGTTGCAATTAACTATCATTTTTGTGTCGGATTCGAAAATCTAGACTCACAGGAAAACGACCATAAGGTGCCCGAAGCAGCAATAGACCCTTGGAGACAAGTCCGCTGGAGGCCGATGTGTTGAATCTCGACGCAATTTGAGTGTTCCATCGGCATTAGGAGGCCCTGAACGTTACAATTAACTATCATTTTTGCGTCGGATTCGATAATCTAAACTCACAGGAGAACGACCATAAGGTGCCCGAGGCAGCAATAGACCCTTGGAGACAAGTCGGCTGGAGGCCGATGTATTGAATCTCGACGCAATTTGAGAGTTCCATCGTCATTAGGAGACCCTGAACGTTACAATTGACTATAATTTTTCGACGGATTCGAAAATCTAGACTTACAAGAGAACGACCATAAGGTGCCCGAGGCAGCATTAGACCCTTGGAGACAAGTCGGCTGGAGGACGATGTATTGGATGGCGACGCAATTTGAGTGTTCCATCGTCATTAGGAGGCCCTGAACGTTACAATTAACTATCATTTTTGCGTCGGATTCGAAAATCTAGACTTACAAGAGAACGACCATAAGGTACAAGAGGCAGCATTAGACCCTTGGAGACAAGTCGGCTGGAGGCCGATGTATAGAATCTCGACGCAATTTGAGTGTTCCATCGTCTTTAGGAGTCCCTGAACGTTACAATTCACTATCATTTTTGCGTCGGATTCGAAAATCTAACCTCACAGGAGAATGATCATATTGTGCCCGAGACTGCAATATCCCCTTGGATACAAGACGACTGGAGGTCGATGTATTGACTCTCGACGCAATATGAGTGTTCCATCGGCATTAGGAGGCCCTGAACGTTACAGTTAACTATCATTTTAGCGTCGGATTAGAAAATCTACTAACAGGAGAAGGATCATATGGTGCACGAGACTGCAATAACCACTTGGATACAAGTCGGCTGGAGGCCGATGTATTGAATCTCGACGCAATTTGAGTGTTCCATCGTCATTAGGAGGTCCTAATCCTTAGAATTAACTATCATTTTTGCGTCGGATTCGATAATCTAAACTCACAGGAGAACGACCATAAGGTGCCCGAGGCAGCAACAGACCCTTGGAGACAAGTCGGCTGGAGGCCGATGTACTGAATCTCGACGCAATTTGAGTGTTCCATCGTCATTACAAGGCCCTGAACGTTGCAATTAACTATCATTTTTGTGTCGGATTCGAAAATCTAGACTCACAGGAAAACGACCATAAGGTGCCCGAAGCAGCAATAGACCCTTGGAGACAAGTCCGCTGGAGGCCGATGTGTTGAATCTCGACGCAATTTGAGTGTTCCATCGGCATTAGGAGGCCCTGAACGTTACAATTAACTATCATTTTTGCGTCGGATTCGATAATCTAAACTCACAGGAGAACGACCATAAGGTGCCCGAGGCAGCAATAGACCCTTGGAGACAAGTCGGCTGGAGGCCGATGTATTGAATCTCGACGCAATTTGAGAGTTCCATCGTCATTAGGAGACCCTGAACGTTACAATTGACTATAATTTTTCGACGGATTCGAAAATCTAGACTTACAAGAGAACGACCATAAGGTGCCCGAGGCAGCATTAGACCCTTGGAGACAAGTCGGCTGGAGGACGATGTATTGGATGGCGACGCAATTTGAGTGTTCCATCGTCATTAGGAGGCCCTGAACGTTACAATTAACTATCATTTTTGCGTCGGATTCGAAAATCTAGACTTACAAGAGAACGACCATAAGGTACAAGAGGCAGCATTAGACCCTTGGAGACAAGTCGGCTGGAGGCCGATGTATAGAATCTCGACGCAATTTGAGTGTTCCATCGTCTTTAGGAGTCCCTGAACGTTACAATTCACTATCATTTTTGCGTCGGATTCGAAAATCTAACCTCACAGGAGAATGATCATATTGTGCCCGAGACTGCAATATCCCCTTGGATACAAGACGACTGGAGGTCGATGTATTGACTCTCGACGCAATATGAGTGTTCCATCGGCATTAGGAGGCCCTGAACGTTACAGTTAACTATCATTTTAGCGTCGGATTAGAAAATCTACTAACAGGAGAAGGATCATATGGTGCACGAGACTGCAATAACCACTTGGATACAAGTCGGCTGGAGGCCGATGTATTGAATCTCGACGCAATTTGAGTGTTCCATCGTCATTAGGAGGTCCTAATCCTTAGAATTAACTATCATTTTTGCGTCGGATTCGATAATCTAAACTCACAGGAGAACGACCATAAGGTGCCCGAGGCAGCAACAGACCCTTGGAGACAAGTCGGCTGAAGGCCGATGTACTGAATCTCGACGGAATTTGAGTGTTCCATCGTCATTACAAGGCCCTGAACGTTACAATTAACTTTAATTTTTGCGTCGGATTGCAAAATCTAGACTCACAGGAGAACGACCATAAGGAGCACGAGGCAGCAATAGTCCCTTGGAGACAAGTCGGCTGGGAACCGATGTATTGATTCTTGACGCAATTTGAGTGTTCCATCGTCATTAGGAGGCCCTAAACGTTACAATTCACTATCATTTTTGCGTCGGATTCGAAAATCTAGACTCACAGGAGAAGGACCATGTGGTGCCAGAGGCAGCAATAGACCCTTGGAGACAAGTCGGCTGTAGGCCGGTGTATTGAATCTCGACGCAATTTGAGTGTTCCATCGTCACTAAGAGGATCTGAGCATTACATTTAACTATCAGTTTTGCGTCGGATTCTAAAATGTTGACTCTCAGGGGAACGACCATACGGTGCCCGAGGCAGCAATAGACCCTTGGAGACAAGTCGGCTGGAGGACGATGTATTGGATCGCGACGCAATTTGAGTGTTCAATCGTCATTAAGAGGCCCTGAGCATTACATTTAACTATCAGTTTTGCGTCGGATTCTAAAATCTAGACTCACAGGAGAACGACCATACGGTGCCCGAGGCAGCAATAGACCCTTGGAGACAAGTCGGCTGGAGGACGATGTATTGAATCTCGACGCAATTTGAGAGTTCCATCGTCATTAGGAGGCCCTAAAAGTTACAATTAAGTATCATTTTTGCGTCGGATTCGAAAATCTAGACTTACAAGAGAACGACCATAAGGTGCCCGAGGCAGCATTAGACCCTTCCTTGGAGACAAGTCGGCTGGAGGACGATGTATTGGATCGCGACGTAATTTGAGTGTTCCATCATCATTAGGAGGCCCTGAACGTTACAATTAACTATCATTTTTGCGTCGGATTCGAAAATCTAAACTTACAAGAGAACGACCATGAGGTGCAAGAGGCAGCATTAGATCCTTGGAGACAAGTCGGCTGGAGGCCGATGTATTGAATCTCGACGCAATTTGAGTGTTCCATCGTTATTAGGAGGCCCTGAACGTTACAATTCACTATCATTTTTGCGTCGGATTCAAAAATCTAGACTCACAGGAGAAGGACCATGTGGTGCCTGAGGCAGCAGTAGACCCTTGGAGACAAAGCGGCTGGAGGCCGATGTATTGAATCTCGACGCAATTTGAGTGTTCCATCGACATTACAAGGCCCTCAACGTTACAATTAACTATCAGTTTCGCGTCGGATTCGAAAATCTAGACTCACAGGAGACGGACCACATGGAGACCGAGGCAGCAATAGCCCCTTGTAGACAAATCGGCTGGAGGAAGATGTATTGACTCCCGACGCAATTTGAGTGTTCAATCGTCACTAGGAGGCCCTGAACGTTACAATTAACTATCATTTTTGCGTCGGATTCCAAAATCTAGACTTACAAGAGAACGACCATAAGGTGCCCGAGGCAGCATTAGACCCTTGGAGACAAGTCGGCTGGAGGACGATGTATTGAATCTCGACGCAATTTGAGTGTTCCATCGTCATTACAAGGCCCTGAACGTAACAATTAACTATCATTTTTGCGTCGGATTGGAAAATCTAGAATTACAATAGAACGACCATAAGGTGCAAGAGGCAGCATTAGACCCTTGGAGACAAGTCGGCTGGAGGCCGATGTATTAAATCTCGACGCAATTTAAATGTTCCATCGTCATTACAAGGCCCTGAACGTTACAATTAACTATCATTTTTGCGTCGGATTCGAAAATCTAGACTCACAGGATAAGGATCATATGGTGCCCGAGACAGCAATATCCCCTTGGAGACAAGTCCGCTGGAGGCCGATGTATTGAATCTCGACGCAATTTGAGTGTTCCATCGTCATTAGGAGGCCCTGAACGTTACAATTAACTATCATTTTTGCGTCGGATTCGAAAATCTAGACTCACAGGAGACGGACCACATGGAGCCCGAGGCAGCAATAGCCCCTTGTAGGCAAGTCGGCTGGAGGAAGATGTATTGACTCCTGACGCAATTTGAGTGTTCCATCGTCACAAGGAGGCCCTGAACGGTACAATTAACTATCATTTTTGCGTCGGATTCTAAAATGTTGACTCTCAGGAGAACGACCATACGGTGCCCGAGGCAGCAATAGACCCTTGGAGACAAGTCGGCTGGAGGACGATGTATTGAATCTCGACGCAATTTGACACTTCCATCGTCATTAGGAGGCCCTGAACGTTACAATTAACTATCATTTTTGCGTCGGATTCGAAAATCTAGACTTACAAGAGAACGACCATAAGGTGCCCGAGGCAGCATTAGACCCTTGGAGACAAATCGGCTGGAGGACGATGTATTGGATCGCGACGCAATTTGGGTGTTCCATCGTCATTAGGAGGCCCTGAACGTTACAATTAACTATCAGTTTTGCGTCGGATTCTAAAATGTTGACTCTCAGGGGAACGACCATACGGTGCCCGAGGCAGCTATTGATCCTTGGAGACAAGTCGGTTGGAGGACGATGTATTGGATCGCGACGCAAAATGAGTGTTCCATCGCCAATAGGAGGCCCTGAAAGTTACAATTAACTATCATTTTTGCGTCGGAATCGAAAATCTAGACTCACAGGAGAACGACCATACGGTGCCCGAGGCAGCAACATTCCCTTGGAGACAAGTCGGCTGGAGGCCGATGTATTGAATCGCGACGCAATTTGAGTGTTCCATCGTCATTACAAGGCCCTGAACGTTACAATTAACTATCAGTTTCGTGTCGGATTCGAAAATCTAGACTCACAGGAGACGGACCACATGGAGTCCGAGGCAGCAATAGCCCCTTGTAGACAAGTCGGCTGGAGGAAGATGTTTTGACTCCCGACGCAATTTGAGTGTTCCATCGTCACTAGGAGGCCCTGAACGTTACAATTAACTATCATTTTTGCGTCGGATTCTAAAATGTTGACTCTCAGGAGAACGACCATACGGTGCCCGAGGCAGCAATAGACCCTTGGAGACAAGTCGGCTGGAGGAAGATGTATTGACTATCGACGCAATTTGAGTGTTCCATCGTCATTAGGAGGCCCTGAACGTTACAATTAACTATCATTTTTGCGTCGGATTCGAAAATCTAGACTTACAAGAGAACGACCATAAGGCGCCCCAGGCATCATTAGACCCTTGGAAACAAGTCGGCTGGAGGACGATGTATTGGATCGCGACGCAATTTGAGTGTTCCATCGTCATTAGGAGGCCCTGAACGTTACAATTAACTATCATTTTTGCGTCGGATTGGAAAATCTAGAATTACAATAGAACGACCATAAGGTGCAAGAGGCAGCATTAGACCCTTGGAGACAAGTCGGCTGGGAACCGATGTATTGATTCTTGACGCAATTTGAGTGTTCCATCGTCATTAGGAGGCCCTGAACGTTACTATTCACTATCATTTTTGCGTCGGATTCGAAAATCTAGACTCACAGGATAAGGATCATATGGTGCCCGAGACAGCAATATCCCCTTGGAGACAAGTCCGCTGGAGGCCGATGTATTGAATCTCGACGCAATTTGAGTGTTCCATCGTCATTAGGAGGCCCTGAACGTTACAATTAACTATCATTTTTGCGTCGGATTCGAAAATCTAGACTCACAGGAGACGGACCACATGGAGCCCGAGGCAGCAATAGCCCCTTGTAGGGAAGTCGGCTGGAGGAAGATGTATTAACTCCCGACGCAATTTGAGTGTTCCATCGTCACTAGGAGGCCCTGAACGTTACAATTAACTATCATTTTTGCGTCGGATTCTAAAATGTTGACTCTCAGGAGAACGACCATACGGTGCCCGAGGCAGCAATAGACCCTTGGAGACAAGTCGGCTGGAGGACGATGTATTGAATCTCGACGCAATTTGACAGTTCCATCGTCATTAGGAGGCCCTGAACGTTACAATTAACTATCATTTTTGCGTCGGATTCGAAAATCTAGACTTACAAGAGAACGACCATAAGGTGCCCGAGGCAGCATTAGACCCTTGGAGACAAATCGGCTGGAGGACGATGTATTGGATCGCGACGCAATTTGAGTGTTCCATCGTCATGAGGAGGCCCTGAACGTTACAATTAACTATCAGTTTTGCGTCGGATTCTAAAATGTTGACTCTCAGGGGAACGACCATACGGTGCCCGAGGCAGCTATTGACCCTTGGAGACAAGTCGGTTGGAGGACGATGTATTGGATCGCGACGCAAAATGAGTGTTCCATCGCCAATAGGAGGCCCTGAAAGTTACAATTAACTATCAGTTTCGCGGCGGATTCGAAAATCTAGACTCACAGGAGATGGACCACATGGAGCCCGAGGCAGCAATATCCCCTTGTAGACAAGTCGGCTGGAGGAAGATGTATTGACTCTCGACGCAATTTGAGTGTTCCATCGTCATTAAGAGGCCCTGAGCATTACATTTAACTATCAGTTTTGCGTCGGATTCTAAAATCTAGACTCACAGGAGAACGACCATACGGTGCCCGAGGCAGCAATAGACCCTTGGAAACAAGTCGGCTGGAGGACGATGTGTTGGATCGCCAGGCAATTTGAGTGTTCCATCGTCATTAGGAGGCCCTGAACGTTACAATTAACTATCATTTTTGCGTCGGATTGCAAAATCTAGACTCACAGGAGAACGACCATAAGGTGCCCGAGGCAGCAATAGACCCCTTGGAGACATGTCGGCTGGGAACCGATGTATTGATTCTTGACGGAATTTGAGTGTTACATCGTCATTAGGAGGCCCTGAATGTTACAATTAACTGTCATTTTTGCGTCGGATTCGAAAATCTAGAGTTACAAGAGAACGACCATAAGGTGCCCGAGGCAGCATTAGACCCTTGGAGACAAGTCGGCTGGAGGACGATGTATTGAATCTCGACGCAATTTGAGTGTTCCATCGGCATTAGGAGGCCCTGAACGTTACAATTAACTATCATATTTGCGTCGGATTCGATAATCTAAACTCACAGGAGAACGACCATAAGGTGCCCGAGGCAGCATTAGACCCTTGGAGACAAGTCAGCTGGAGGCCGATGTAATGAATCTCGACGCAATTTGGGTGTTCCATCGTCATTACAAGGCCCTGAACGTTACAATTAACTATCATTTTTGCGTCGGATTGCAAAATCTAGACTCACAGGAGAACGACCATAAGGTGCCCGAGGCAGCAATAGACCCTTGGAGACAAGTCGGCTGGGAACCGATGTATTGATTCTTGACGGAATTTGAGTGATACATCTTCATTAGGAGGCCCTGATCGTTACAATTCACTATCATTTTTGCGTCGGATTCGAAAATCTAGACTCACAGGAGAAGGACCATGTGGTGCCCGAGGCAGCAATAACCCCTTGGAGACAAATCAGCTAGAGGACGATGTATTGAATCTCGACGTAATTTGAGAGTTCTATCGTCATCAGGAGGCGCTGAACGTTACTATTCACTATCATTTTTGCGTCGGATTCGAAAATCTAGACTCACAGGAGACGGACCACATGGCGCCCGAGGCAGCAATAGCCCCTTGTAGACAAGTCGGCTGGAGGAAGATGTATTGACTCCCGACGCAATTTGAGTGTTCCATCGGCACTAGGAGGCCCTGAACGTTACAATTAACTATCATTTTTGCGTCGGATTCGAAAATCTAGACTTACAAGAGAACGACCATAAGGTGCCCGAGGCAGCATTAGACCCTTGGAGACAAGTCGGCTGGGAACCGATGTATTGATTCTTGACGGAATTTGAGTGTTACATCGTCATTAGGAGGCCCTGAACGATACAGTTCACTATCATTTTTGCGTCGGATTCGAAAATCTAGACCCACAGGAGAAGGACCATGTGGTGCACGAGGCAGCAATATCCCCTTGGAGACAAATCAGCTGGAGGACGATGTATTGAATCTCGACGCAATTTGAGAGTTCTATCGTCATTAGGAGGCCCTGAATCTTACAATTAACTACCAGTTTCGTGTCGTATTCGAAAATCTAGACTCACAGGAGACGGACCACATGGAACCCGAGGCAGCAATATCCCCTTGTAGACAAGTCGGCTGGAGGACGATGTATTGAATCTCGACGCAATTTGAGAGTTCCATCAACATTAGGAGGCCCTGAACGTTACAATTAAATATCATTTTTGCGTCGGATTCGAAAATCTAGACTTACAAGAACGACCATAAGGTGCAAGAGGCAGCATTAGACCCTTGGAGACAAATCGGCTGGAGGCCGATGTATTGAATCTCGACGCAATTTGAGTGTTCCATCGTCATTAGGAGGCCCTGAACGTTACAATTCACTATCATTTTTTCGTCGGATTCGAAAATCTAGACTCACAGGAGAACGACCATAAGGTGCCCGAGGCAGCAATACACCCTTGGAGACAAGTCGGCTGGAGGCCGATGTATTGAATCTCGACGCAATTTGAGTGTTCCATCGTCATTACAAGGCCCTGAACGTTACAATTAACTATCAGTTTCGCGTCGGATTCGAAAATCTAGACTCACAGGAGACGGACCACATGGAGCCCGAGGCAGCAATAGCCTCTTGTAGACAAGTCGGCTGGAGGAAGATGTATTGACTCCCGACGCAATTTGAGTGTTCCATCGTCACTAGGAGGCCCTGAACGTTACAATTAACTATCATTTTTGCGTCGGATTCGAAAATCTAGACTTACAAGAGAACGACCATAAGGTGCCCGAGGCAGCATTAGACCCTTGGAGACAAGTCGGCTGGAGGACGATGTATTGAATCTGGACGCAATTTGAGTGTTCCATGAGCATTAGGAGGCCCAGAACGTTACAATTAACTATCATATTTGCGTCGGATTCGATAATCTAAACTCACAGCAGAACGACCATAAGGTGCCCGAGGCAGCAATAGACCCTTGGAGACAAGTCGGCTGGAGGCCGATGTATTGAATCTCGACGCAATTTGAGTGTTCCATCGGCATTTGGAGGCCCTGAACGTAACAATTAACTATCATTTTTGCGTCGGATTCGATAATACAAACTCACAGGAGAACGATCATAAGGTGCCCGAGGCAGCAATAGACCCTTGGAGACAAGTCGGCTGGAGGCCGATGTATTGAATCTCGACGCAATTTGAGTGTCCCATCGTCATTAGGAGGCCCTAAACGTTACAATTAACTATCAGTTTTGCGTCGGATTCGAAAATCTAGACTTACTAGAGAACGACCATAAGGTGCAAGAGGCAGCATTAGACCCTTGGAGACAAATCGGCTGGAGGACGATGTATTGAATCTCGACGCAATTTGAGTCTTTTATCGTCATCAGGAGGCCCTAAACGTTACAATTAACTATCATTTTTGCGTCGGATTCGATCATCTAAACTCACAGGAGAACGACCATAAGGTGCCCGAGGTAGCAACAGACCCTTGGAGACAAGTCGACTGGAGGCCGATGTATTGAATATCGACGCAATTTGAGTGTTCCATCGTCATTAGGACGCCCTGACCGTTACAATTAACTATCATTTTTGCGTCGGATTCGAAAATCTAGACTCACAGGAGAAGGATCATATTGTGCCCGAGACAGCAATTACCCTTGGATACAAGTCGACTGGAGGTCGATGTATTGACTCTCGACGCAATTTAAGTGTTCCATCGTCATTACAAGGCCCTGAACGTTACAATTAACTATCATTTTTGCGTCGGATTCGAAAATCTAGACTCACAGGAGAAGGATCATATTGTGCCCGAGACAGTAATTACCCTTGGAGACAAGTCGGCTGGAGGCCGATGTAATGAATCTCGACGCAATTTGAGTGTTCCATCGTCATTACAAGGCCCTGAACGTTACAATTAACTATCATTTTGCGTCGGATTCGAAAATCTAGACTCACAGGAGAAGGATCATATTGTGCGCGAGACTGCAATATCCCCTTGGATACAAGTCGACTGGAGGTCGATGTATTGACCCTCGACGCAATTTGAGTGTTCCATCGTCATTACAAGGCCCTGAACGTTGCAATTAACTATCATTTTTGCGTCGGATTCGAAAAATCTAGACTCACAGGAGAAGGATCATATTGTGCCCGAGACAGCAATTACCCTTGGAGACAAGTCGGCTGGAGGCCGATGTAATGAATCTCGACGCAATTTGAGTGTTCCATCGTCATTACAAGGCCCTGAACGTTACAATTAACTATCATTTTTGCGTCGGATTCGAAAATCTAGACTCACAGGAGACGGACCACATGGAGCCCGAGGCAGCAATAGCCCCTTGTAGACAAGTCGGCTGGAGGAAGATGTATTGACTATCGACGCAATTTGAGTGTTCCATCGTCATTAGGAGGCCCTAAACGTTACAATTAACTATCATTTTTGCGTCGGATTCGAAAATCTAGACTTACAAGAGAACGACCATAAGGCGCCCGAGGCATCATTAGACCCTTGGAAACAAGTCGGCTGGAGGACGATGTATTGGATCGCGACGCAATTTGAGTGTTCCATCGTCATTAGGAGGCCCTGAACGTTACAATTAACTATCATTTTTGCGTCGGATTGGAAAATCCAGAATTACAATAGAACGACCATAAGGTGCAAGAGGCAGCATTAGACCCTTGGAGACAAGTCGGCTGGGAACCGATGTATTGATTCTTGACGCAATTTGAGTGTTCCATCGTCATTAGGAGGCCCTGAACGTTACTATTCACTATCATTTTTGCGTCGGATTCGAAAATCTAGACTCACAGTAGAAGGACCATGTGGTGCCCGAGGCAGCAATAGACCCTTGGAGACAAGTCGGCTGGAGGCCGATGTATTGAATCTCGACGCAATTTGAGTGTTCCATCGTCATTAGAAGGCCCTGAACGTTACAATTAACTATATGTTTCGCGTCGGATTCGAAAATCTAGACTCACAGGAGACGGACCACATGGAGCCCGAGGCAGCAATAGCCCCTTGTAGACAAGTCGGCTGGAGGAAGATGTATTGACTATCGACGCAATTTGAGTGTTCCATCGTCATTAGGAGGCCCTGAACGTTACAATTAACTATCATTTTTGCGTCGGATTCGAAAATCTAGACTTACAAGAGAACGACCATAAGTCGCCCGAGGCATCATTAGACCCTTGGAAACAAGTCGGCTGGAGGACGATGTATTGGATCGCGACGCAATTTGAGTGTTCCATCGTCATTAGGAGGCCCTGAACGTTACAATTAACTATCATTTTTGCGTCGGATTGGAAAATCTAGAATTACAATAGAACGACCATAAGGTGCAAGAGGCAGCATTAGACCCTTGGAGACAAGTCGGCTGGGAACCGATGTATTGATTCTTGACGCAATTTGAGTGTTCCATCGTCATTAGGAGGCCCTGAACGTTACTATTCACTATCATTTTTGCGTCGGATCGAAAATCTAGACTCACAGGATAAGGATCATATGGTGCCCGAGACAGCAATATCCCCTTGGAGACAAGTCCGCTGGAGGCCGATGTATTGAATCTCGACGCAATTTGAGTGTTCCATCGTCATTAGGAGGCCCTGAACGTTACAATTAACTATCATTTTTGCGTCGGATTCGAAAATCTAGACTCACAGGAGACGGACCACATGGAGCCCGAGGCAGCAATAGCCCCTTGTAGGGAAGTCGGCTGGAGGAAGATGTATTAACTCCCGACGCAATTTGAGTGTTCCATCGTCACTAGGAGGCCCTGAACGTTACAATTAACTATCATTTTTGCGTCGGATTCTAAAATGTTGACTCTCAGGAGAACGACCATACGGTGCCCGAGGCAGCAATAGACCCTTGGAGACAAGTCGGCTGGAGGACGATGTATTGAATCTCGACGCAATTTGACAGTTCCATCGTCATTAGGAGGCCCTGAACGTTACAATTAACTATCATTTTTGCGTCGGATTCGAAAATCTAGACTTACAAGAGAACGACCATAAGGTGCCCGAGGCAGCATTAGACCCTTGGAGACAAATCGGCTGGAGGACGATGTATTGGATCGCGACGCAATTTGAGTGTTCCATCGTCATGAGGAGGCCCTGAACGTTACAATTAACTATCAGTTTTGCGTCGGATTCTAAAATGTTGACTCTCAGGGGAACGACCATACGGTGCCCGAGGCAGCTATTGACCCTTGGAGACAAGTCGGTTGGAGTACGATGTATTGGATCGCGACGCAAAATGAGTGTTCCATCGCCAATAGGAGGCCCTGAAAGTTACAATTAACTATCAGTTTCGCGGCGGATTCGAAAATCTAGACTCACAGGAGATGGACCACATGGAGCCCGAGGCAGCAATATCCCCTTGTAGACAAGTCGGCTGGAGGAAGATGTATTGACTCTCGACGCAATTTGAGTGTTCCATCGTCATTAAGAGGCCCTGAGCATTACATTTAACTATCAGTTTTGCGTCGGATTCTAAAATCTAGACTCACAGGAGAACGACCATACGGTGCCCGAGGCAGCAATAGACCCTTGGAAACAAGTCGGCTGGAGGACGATGTATTGGATCGCCATGCAATTTGAGTGTTCCATCGTCATTAGGAGGCCCTGAACGTTACAATTAACTATCATTTTTGCGTCGGATTGCAAAATCTAGACTCACAGGAGAACGACCATAAGGTGCCCGAGGCAGCAATAGACCCCTTGGAGACATGTCGGCTGGGAACCGATGTATTGATTCTTGACGGAATTTGAGTGTTACATCGTCATTAGGAGGCCCTGAATGTTACAATTAACTGTCATTTTTGCGTCGGAATCGAAAATCTAGACTTACAAGAGAACGACCATAAGGTGCCCGAGGCAGCATTAGACCCTTGGAGACAAGTCGGCTGTAGGACGATGTATTGAATCTCGACGCAATTTGAGTGTTCCATCGGCATTAGGAGGCCCTGAACGTTACAATTAACTATCATATTTGCGTCGGATTCGATAATCTAAACTCACAGGAGAACGACCATAAGGTGCCCGAGGCAGCATTAGACCCTTGGAGACAAGTCAGCTGGAGGCCGATGTAATGAATCTCGACGCAATTTGGGTGTTCCATCGTCATTACAAGGCCCTGAACGTTACAATTAACTATCATTTTTGCGTCGGATTGCAAAATCTAGACTCACAGGAGAACGACCATAAGGTGCCCGAGGCAGCAATAGACCCTTGGAGACAAGTCGGCTGGGAACCGATGTATTGATTCTTGACGGAATTTGAGTGATACATCTTCATTAGGAGGCCCTGATCGTTACAATTCACTATCATTTTTGCGTCGGATTCGAAAATCTAGACTCACAGGAGAAGGACCATGTGGTGCCCGAGGCAGCAATAACCCCTTGGAGACAAATCAGCTAGAGGACGATGTATTGAATCTCGACGTAATTTGAGAGTTCTATCGTCATCAGGAGGCGCTGAACGTTACTATTCACTATCATTTTTGCGTCGGATTCGAAAATCTAGACTCACAGCAGATGGATCATATGGTGCCCGAGACAGCAATATCCCCTTGGAGACAAGTCCGCTGGAGGCCGATGTATTGAAACTCGACGCAATTTGAGTGTTCCATCGTCATTAGGGGGCCCTGAATCTTACAATTAACTACCAGTTTCGCGCCGTATTCAAAAATCTAGACTCACAGGAGACGGACCACATGGAACCCGAGGCAGCAATATCCCCTTGTAGACAAGTCGGCTGGAGGAAGATGTATTGACTCTCGACGCAATTTGAGTGTTCCATCGTCATTAAGAGGCCCTGAGCATTACATTTAACTATCAGTTTTGCGTCGTATTCGAAAATCTAGACTCACAGGAGACGGACCACATGGCGCCCGAGGCAGCAATAGCCCCTTGTAGACAAGTCGGCTGGAGGAAGATGTATTGACTCCCGACGCAATTTGAGTGTTCCATCGGCACTAGGAGGCCCTGAACGTTACAATTAACTATCATTTTTGCGTCGGATTCGAAAATCTAGACTTACAAGAGAACGACCATAAGGTGCCCGAGGCAGCATTAGACCCTTGGAGACAAGTCGGCTGGGAACCGATGTATTGATTCTTGACGGAATTTGAGTGTTACATCGTCATTAGGAGGCCCTGAACGATACAGTTCACTATCATTTTTGCGTCGGATTCGAAAATCTAGACCCACAGGAGAAGGACCATGTGGTGCACGAGGCAGCAATATCCCCTTGGAGACAAATCAGCTGGAGGACGATGTATTGAATCTCGACGCAATTTGAGAGTTCTATCGTCATTAGGAGGCCCTGAATCTTACAATTAACTACCAGTTTCGTGTCGTATTCGAAAATCTAGACTCACAGGAGACGGACCACATGGAACCCGAGGCAGCAATATCCCCTTGTAGACAAGTCGGCTGGAGGACGATGTATTGAATCTCGACGCAATTTGAGAGTTCCATCGTCATTACAAGGCCCTGAACGTTACAATTAACTATCAGCTTCGCGTCGGATTCTAAAATCTAGACTCACAGGAGAACGACCATAAGGTGCCCGAGGCAGCAATAGACCCTTGGAGACAAGTCGGCTGGAGGCCGATGTATTGAATCTCGACGCAATTTGAGTGTCCCATCGTCATTAGGAGGCCCTAAACGTTACAATTAACTATCAGTTTTGCGTCGGATTCGAAAATCTAGACTTACTAGAGAACGACCATAAGGTGCAAGAGGCAGCATTAGACCCTTGGAGACAAATCGGCTGGAGGACGATGTATTGAATCTCGACGCAATTTGAGTCTTCTATCGTCATCAGGAGGCCCTAAACGTTACAATTAACTATCATTTTTGCGTCGGATTCGATCATCTAAACTCACAGGAGAACGACCATAAGGTGCCCGAGGTAGCAACAGACCCTTGGAGACAAGTCGACTGGAGGCCGATGTATTGAATATCGACGCAATTTGAGTGTTCCATCGTCATTAGGACGCCCTGACCGTTACAATTAACTATCATTTTTGCGTCGGATTCGAAAATCTAGACTCACAGGAGAAGGATCATATTGTGCCCGAGACAGCAATTACCCTTGGATACAAGTCGACTGGAGGTCGATGTATTGACTCTCGACGCAATTTGAGTGTTCCATCGTCATTACAAGGCCCTGAACGTTACAATTAACTATCATTTTTGCGTCGGATTCGAAAATCTAGACTCACAGGAGAAGGATCATATTGTGCCCGAGACAGCAATTACCCTTGGAGACAAGTCGGCTGGAGGCCGATGTAATGAATCTCGACGCAATATGAGTGTTCCATCGTCATTACAAGGCCCTGAACGTTACAATTAACTATCATTTTGCGTCGGATTCGAAAATCTAGACTCACAGGAGAAGGATCATATTGTGCGCGAGACTGCAATATCCCCTTGGATACAAGTCGACTGGAGGTCGATGTATTGACCCTCGACGCAATTTGAGTGTTCCATCGTCATTACAAGGCCCTGAACGTTACAATTACCTATCATTTTTGCGTCGGATTCGAAAAATCCAGACTCACAGGAGAAGGATCATATTGTGCCCGAGACAGCAATTACCCTTGGAGACAAGTCGGCTGGAGGCCGATGTAATGAATCTCGACGCAATTTGAGTGTTCCATCGTCATTACAAGGCCCTGAACGTTACAATTAACTATCATTTTTGCGTCGGATTCGAAAATCTAGACTCACAGGAGACGGACCACATGGAGCCCGAGGCAGCAATAGCCCCTTGTAGACAAGTCGGCTGGGGGAATATGTATTGACTCTCGACGCAATTTGAGTGTTCCATCGTCACTAAGAGGCCCTGAGCATTACATTTAACTATCAGTTTTGCATCGGATTCTAAAATGTTGACTCTCAGGGGAAGGACCATACGGTGCCCGAGGCTGCTATTGACCCTTGGAGACAAGTCGGTTGGAGGACGATGTATTAGATCGCGACGCAAAATGAATGTTCCATCGTCATTAGGAGGCCCTGAACATTACAATTAACTACCATTTTATCGTCGGATTCGAAAATCTGGACTCACAGGAGAACGACCATAAGGTGTCCGAGGCAGCAACAGACCATAAGAGACAAGTCGGCTGGAGGCCGATGTATTGAATCTCGACGCAATTTGAGTGTTCCATCGCCAATAGGAGGCCCTAAACGTTACAATTAACTATCATTTTTGTGTCGGATTCGGAAATCTACAATCACAGGAGAACGACCATAAGGTGCCCGAGGCAGCAATAGACCCTTGGAGACAAGTCGGCTGAAGACCGATGTATTGAATCTCGACCCAATTTGAGTGTTCCATCGCCAATAGGAGGCCCTAAACGTTACAATTAACTATCATTTTTGCGTCGGATTAGAAAATCTACACTCACAGGAGAACGACCATATGGTGCCCGAGGCAGCAATAGACCCTTGGAGACAAGTCGGCTGAAGGCCGATGTATTGAATCTCGACGCAATTTGAGTGTTCCATCGGCATTAGGAGGCCCTGAGCGTTACAATTAACTATCATTTTTGCGTCGGATTCGATAATCTAAACTCACAGGAGAACGACCATAAGGTGCCCGAGGCAGCAATAGACCCTTGGAGACAAGTTGGCTGGAGGCCGATGTATTGAATCTCGACGCAATTTGAGTGTCCCATCGTCATTAGGAGGCCCTAAACGTTGCAATTAACTATCAGTTTTGCGTCGGATTCGAAAATCTAGACTCACAGGAGAAGGATCATATTGTGCCCGAGACAGCAATTACCCTTGGAGACAAGTCGGCTGGAGGCCGATGTAATGAATCTCGACGCAATTTGAGTGTTCCATCGTCATTACAAGGCCCTGAACGTTACAATTCACTATCATTTTTGCGTCGGATACGAAAATCTAGACTCACAGGAGAATGACCATGTGGTGCCCGAGGCAGCAATAGACCCTTGGAGACAAGTCGGCTAGAGGCCGATGTATTGAATCTCGACGCAATTTGAGTGTTCCATCGTCATTACAAGGCCCTGAACGTTACAATTAACTATCAGTTTCGCGTCGGATTCGAAAATCTAGACTCACCGGAGACGAACGACAAGGAGCCCGAGGCAGCAATAGCCCCTTGTAGACAAGTCGGCTGGAGGAAGATGTATTGACTCTCGACGCAATTTGAGTGTTCCATCGTCACTAAGAGGCCCTGAGCATTACATTTACCTATCAGTTTTGCGTCGGATTCTAAAATGTTAACTCTCAGGGGAACGACCATACGGTGCCCGAGGCAGCTATTGACCCTTGGAGACAAGTCGGTTGGAGGACGATGTATTGGATCGCGACGCAATTTGAGTGTTCCATCGGCATTAGGAGGCCCTGAACGTTACAGTTAACTATCACTTTAGCGTCGGATTCGACATCTACTAACAGGAGAAGGATCATATGGTGCACGAGACTGCAATATCCCCTTGGATACAAGTCGACTGGAGGTCGATGTATTGACTCTCGACGCAATTTGAGTGTTCCATCGTCATTAGGAGGCCCTAATCCTTTACAATTAACTATCATTTTTGCGTCGGATTCGATAATCTAAACTCACAGGACAACGACCATAAGGTGCCCGAGGCAGCAACAGACCCTTGGAGACAAGTCGGCTGGAGGCCGATGTATTGAATCTCGACGCAATTTGAGTGTTCCTTCGTCATTACAAAGCCCTGAACGTTACAATTAACTATCATTTTTGGTCGGATTCGAAAATCTAGACTCACAGGAAAAGGATCATATTGTGCCCGAGACAGCAATTGCCCTTGGAGACAAGTCGGCTGGAGGCCGATGTATTGAATCTCGACGCAATTTGAGTGTTCCATCGTCATTAGGGGGCCCTGAACGTTGCAATTAACTATCAGTTTCGCGTCGGATTCGAAAATCTAGACTCACATGAGAGCGAACATAAGAGGCCGGAGGCAGTAATATCCCCATGGAGACAAGTCGGCTGGAGGACGATGTATTGAATCTCGACGCAATTTGAGTGACCCATCGTCATTAGGAGGCCCTAAACGTTACAATTAACTATCATTTTTGGTCGGATTCGAAAATCTAGACTCACAGGAGAAGGATCATATTGTGCCCGAGACAGCAATTACCCTTGGAGACAAGCCGGCTGGAGGCCGATGTATTGAATCTCGACGAAATTTGAGTCTTCTATCGTCATCAGGAGGCCCTAAACGTTACAATTAACTATCATTTTTGCGTCGGATTCGATCATCTAAACTCACAGGAGAACGACCATAAGGTGCCCGAGGTAGCAACAGACCCTTGGAGACAAGTCGACTGGAGGCCGATGTATTGAATATCGACGCAATTTGAATGTTCCATCGTCATTAGGAGGCCCTAAACGTTACAATTAACTATCATTTTTGCGTCGGATTCGATAATCTAAACTCACAGGAGAACGACCATAAGGTGCCCGAGGCAGCAACAGACACTTGGAGACAAGTCGGCTGGAGGCCGATGTATTGAATCTCGACGCAATTTGAGTGTTCCATCGTCATTACAAGGCCCTGAACGTTGCAATTAACTATCATTTTTGCGTCGGATTCGAAAATCTAGACTCACAGGAGAAGGATCATATTGTGCCCGAGACAGCAATTACCCTTGGAGACAAGTCGGCTGGAGGCCGATGTACTGAATCTCGACGCAATTTGAGTGTTCCATCGTCATTAGGAGGCCCTGAACGTTACAATTAACTATCAGTTTCGCGTCGGATTCGAAAATCTAGACTCACAGGAGAAGGACCATAAGGTGCCCGAGGCAGCAATAGACCCTTGGAGACAAGGCGGCTGGAGAGCGATGTATTGAATCTCGACGCAATTTGAGTGTTCCATCGTCATTAGGAAGCCCTGAACGTTACAATTAACATTCAGTTTCGCGTCGGATTCGAAAATCTAGACTCACATGAGAGCGAACATAAGAGGCCGGGGGCAGTAATATCCCCATGGAGACAAATCGGCTGGAGGACGATGTATTGAATCTCGACGCAATTTGAGTGTTCCATCGGCATTAGGAGGCCCTGAACGTTACAATTAACTATCATTTTTGCGTCGGATTCGATAATCTAAACTCACAGGAGAACGACCATAAGGTGCCCGAGGCAGCATTAGACCATTTATAGACAAGTCCCCTGGAGGCCGATGTATTGAATCTCGACGCAATTTGGGTGTTCCATCGTCATGACAGGGCCCTGGACGTTACAATTAACTATCATTTTTGCGTCGGATTCGAAAATCTACTAGCAGGAGAAGGATCATATGGTGCACGAGACTGCAATATCCCCTTGGATACAAGTCGGCTGGAGGCCTATGTATTGAATCTCGACGCAATTTGAGTGTTCCATCGCCATTAGGAGGCCCTGAACGTTACAATTAACTATCATTTTTGCGTCGGATTCGATAATCTAAACTCACAGGAGAACGACCATAAGGTGCCCGAGGCAGCAACCGACCCTTGGAGACAAGTCGGCTGGAGGCCGATGAATTGAATCTCGACGCAATTTGAGTGTTCCATCGGCATTAGGAGGCCCTAAACATTACAATTAACTATCATTTTTGCGTCGGATTCGATAATCTAAACTCACAGGAGAACGACCATACGGTGCTCGAGGCAGCAATAGACCCTCGGAGACAAGTCGGCTGGAGGAAGATGTATTGACTCTCGACGCAATTTGAGTGTTCCATCGTCACTAAGAGGCCCTGAGCATTACATTTAACTATCAGTTTTGCGTCGGATTCGAAAATCTAGACCCACAGGAGACGGACCACATGGAGCCCGAGGCAGCAATAGCCCCTTGTAGACAAGTCGGCTGGAGGAAGATGTATTGACTCTCGACGCAATTTGAGTGTTCCATCGTCACTAAGAGGCCCTGAGCATTACATTTAACTATCAGTTTTGCGTCGGATTCTAAAATTTTGACTCTCAGGGGAACGACCATACGGTGCCCGAGGCAGCTATTGACCCTTGGAGACAAGTCGGCTGGAGGCCGATGTATTGAATCTCGACGCAATTTGGGTGTTCCATCGTCATTACAGGGCCCTGAACGTTACAATTAACTATCATTTTTGCGTCGGATTCGATAATCTAAACTCACAGGAGAACGACCATAAGGTGCCCGAGGCAGCATTAGACCCTTGGAGACTAGTCGGCTGGAGGCCGATGTATTGAATCTCGACGCAATTTGGGTGTTCCATCGTCATTACAGGGCCCTGAACGTTACAATTAACTATCATTTTTGCGTCGGATTCGAAAATCTAGACTCACAGGAGAACGACCATAAGGTGCCCGAGGCAGCAATAGACCCTTGGAGAAAAGTCGGCTGGAGGTCGATGTATTAGTCGCGACGCAATTTGAGTGTTCCATCGTCATTAGGAGGCCCTGAATGTTACAATTAACTATCAGTTTTTCGTCGGATTCGAAAATCTAGACTCACAGCAGACGGACCATTTGGTGCCCGAGGCAGCAATATCCCCTTGGAGAAAAATCGGCTAGAGGACGATGTATTGAATCTCGACGCAGTTTGAGTCTTCTATCGTCATTAGGAGGCCCTGAACGTTACTACTCACTATCATTTTTGCGTCGGATTCGAAAATCTAGACTCACAGGAGAACGACGATAAGGTGCCCGAGGCAGCATTAGACCCTTGGAGACTAGTCGGCTGGAGGCCGATGTATTGAATCTCGACGCAATTTGAGTGTTCCATCGGCATTAGGAGGCCCTGAACGTTCAGTTAACTATCATTTTAGCGTCGGATTCGAAAATCTACTAACAGGAGAAGGATCATATGGTGCACGAGACTGCAATATCCCCTTGGATACAAGTCGGCTGGAGGCCGATGTATTGAATCTCGACGCAATTTGAGTGTTCCATCGTCATTAGGAGGCCCTGAACGTTACAATTAACTATCATTTTTGCGTCGGACTCGAAAATCTAGACTCACAGGAGAAGGACAATGTGGTGCCCGAGGCAGCAATAGACCCTTGGAGACATGTCGGCTGGAGGCCGATGTATTGAATCTCGACGCAATTTGAGTGTTCCATCGTCATTACAAGGCCCTGAACGTTACAATAAACTATCAGTTTCGCGTCGGATTCGAAAATCTAGACTCACAGGATACGGACCACATGGAGCCCGAGGCAGCAATAGCCCCTTGTAGACAAGTCGGCTGGATGAAGATATATTGACTCTCGACGCATTTTGAGTGTTCCATCGTCATTAGGAGGCCCTGAACGTTACAATTAACTATCATTTTTGCGTCGGATTCGAAAATCTAGACTTACAAGAGAACGACCATAAGGTGCCCTGGCAGCATTAGACACTTGGAGACAAGTCGGCTGGAGGACGATGTATTGAATCTCGACGCAATTTGAGTATTCCATCGTCATTACAAGGCCCTGAACGTTACAATAAACTATCAGTTTCGCGTCGGATTCGAAAATCTAGACTCACAGGATACGGACCACATGGAGCCCGAGGCAGCAATAGCCCCTTGTAGACAAGTCGGCTGGATGAAGATATATTGACTCTCGACGCATTTTGAGTGTTCCATCGTCATTAGGAGGCCCTGAACGTTACAATTAACTATCATTTTTGCGTCGGATTCGAAAATCTAGACTTACAAGAGAACGACCATAAGGTGCCCTGGCAGCATTAGACACTTGGAGACAAGTCGGCTGGAGGACGATGTATTGAATCTCGACGCAATTTGAGTGTTCCATCGGCATTAGGAGGCCCTGAACGTTACAATTAACTATCAGTTTCGCGTCGGATTCGAAAATCTAGTCTCACAGGATACGGACCACATGGAGCCCGAGGCAGCAATAGCCCCTTGTAGACAAGTCGGCTGGATGAAGATATATTGACTCTCGACGCATTTTGAGTGTTCCATCGTCATTAGGAGGCCCTGAACGTTACAATTCACTATCATTTTTGCGTCGGATTCGAAAATCTCGACTCACAGGAGAATGACCATGTGGTGCCCGAGGCAGCAATAGACCCTTGGAGACAAGTCGGCTGGAGGCCGATGTATTGAATCTCGACGCAATTTGAGTGTTCCATCGTCATTACAAGGCCCTGAACGTTACAATTAACTATCAGTTTCGCGTCGGAATCGAAAATCTAGACCCACAGGAGACGGACCACATGGAGCATGAGGCAGCAATAGCCCCTTGTAGACAAGTCGGCTGGAAAAAGATGTATTGACTCTCGACGCAATTTGAGTGTTCCATCGTCACTAAGAGGCCCTGAGTTTTACATTTAACTTTCAGTTTTGCGTCGGATTCTAAAATTTTGACTCTCAGGGGAACGACCATACGGTGCCCGAGGCAGCTATTGACCCTTGGAGAGAAGTCGGTTGGAGGACGATGTATTGGATCGCGACGCAAAATGAGTGTTCCATCGTCATTAGGAGGCCCTGAACGTTACAATTAACTATCAGTTTCGCGTCGGATTCGAAAATCTAGTCTCACAGGATACGGACCACATGGAGCCCGAGGCAGCAATAGCCCCTTGTAGACAAGTCGGCTGGATGAAGATATATTGACTCTCGACGCATTTTGAGTGTTCCATCGTCATTAGGAGGCCCTGAACGTTACAATTAACTATCATTTTTGCGTCGGATTCGAAAATCTAGACTTACAAGAGAACGACCATAAGGTGCCCTGGCAGCATTAGACACTTGGAGACAAGTCGGCTGGAGGACGATGTATTGACTCTCGACGCAATTTGAGTGTTCCATCGGCATTAGGAGGACCTGAACGTTACAATTAACTATCATATTTGCGTCGGATTCGATAATCTAAACTCACAGGAGAACAACCGTAAGGTGCCCGAGGCAGCATTAGACCCTTGGAGACTAGTCGGCTGGAGGCCGATGTATTGAATCTCGACGCAATTTGAGTGTTCCATCGTCATTACAAGGCCCTTAACGTTACAATTAACTATCATATTTGCGTCGGATTCGATAATCTAGACTCACAGGAGACGACCATAAGGTGCCCGAGGCAGCAATAGACCCTTGGAGACAAGTCGGCTGGAGGCCGATGTATTGAATCTCGACGCAATTTGAGTGTTCCATCGTCATTAGGAGGCCCTGAACGTTACAATTAACTATCATTTTCGCGTCGGATTCGAAAATCTAGACTTACAAGAGAACGACCATAAGGTGCCCTGGCAGCATTAGACACTTGGAGACAAGTCGGCTGGAGGACGATGTATTGGATCGCGACGCAAAATGAGTGTTCCATCGTCATTAGGAGGCCCTGAACGTTACAATTAACTATCAGTTTCGCGTCGGATTCGAAAATCTAGACTCACAGGATACGGACCACATGGAGCCCGAGGCAGCAATAGCCCATTGTAGACAAGTCGGCTGGATGAAGATATATTGACTCTCGACGCATTTTGAGTGTTCCATCGTCATTAGGAGGCCCTGAACGTTACAATTAACTATCATTTTTGCGTCGGATTCGAAAATCTAGACTTACAAGAGAACGACCATAAGGTGCCCTGGCAGCATTAGACACTTGGAGACAAGTCGGCTGGAGGACGATGTATTGACTCTCGACGCAATTTGAGTGTTCCATCGGCATTAGGAGGCCCTGAACGTTACAATTAACTATCATATTTGCGTCGGATTCGATAATCTAAACTCATTGGGGAACGACCGTAAGGTGCCCGAGGCAGCATTAGACCCTTGGAGACTAGTCGGCTAGATTCCGATGTATTGAATCTCGACGCAATTTGAGTGTTCCATCGTCATTACAAGGCCCTTAACGTTACAATTAACTATCATATTTGCGTCGGATTCACAAATCTAAACTCACAGGAGACGACCATAAGGTGCCCGAGGCAGCATTAGACCCTTGGAGACAAGTCGGCTGGAGGCCGATGTATTGAATCTCGACGCAATTTGAGTGTTCCATCGTCATTACAAGGCCCTGAACGTTACAATTAACTATCATTTTTGCGCCGGATTCGAAAATCTAGACTTACAAGAGAACGACCATAAGGTGCCCGAGGCAGCATTAGACCCTTGGAGACAAGTCGGCTGGATGACGATGTATTGGATCGCGACGCAATTTGAGTGTTCCATCGTCATTAGGAGGCCCTGAACGTTGCAATTCACTATCATTTTTGCGTCGGACTCGAAAATCTAGACTCACAGGAGAAGGACAATGTGGTGCCCGAGGCAGCAATAGACCCTTGGAGACATGTCGGCTGGAGGCCGATGTATTGAATCTCGACGCAATTTGAGTGTTCCATCGTCATTACAAGGCCCTGAACGTTACAATAAACTATCAGTTTCGCGTCGGATTCAAAAATCTAGACTCACAGGATACGGACCACATGGAGCCCGAGGCAGCAATAGCCCCTTGTAGACAAGTCGGCTGGAGGAAGATGTATTGACTCTCGACGCAATTTGAGTGTTCCATCGTCACTAAGAGGCCCTGAGCATTACATTTAACTTTCAGTTTTGCGTCGGATTCTAAAATTTTGACTCTCAGGGGAACGACCATACGGTGCCCTTAGGCAGCTATTGACCCTTGGAGACAAGTCGGTTGGAGGACGATGTATTGGATCGCGACGCAAAATGAGTGTTCCATCGTCATTAGGAGGCCCTGAACGTTACAATTAACTATCAGTTTCGCGTCGGATTCGAAAATCTAGTCTCACAGGATACGGACCACATGGAGCCCGAGGCAGCCATAGCCCCTTGTAGACAAGTCGGCTGGATGAAGATATATTGACTCTCGACGCATTTTGAGTGTTCCATCGTCATTAGGAGGCCCTGAACGTTACAATTAACTATCATTTTTGTGTCGGATTCGAAAATCTAGACTTACAAGAGAACGACCATAAGGTGCCCTGGCAGCATTAGACACTTGGAGACAAGTCGGCTGGAGGACGATGTATTGACTCTCGACGCAATTTGAGTGTTCCATCGGCATTAGGAGGCCCTGAACGTTACAATTAACTATCATATTTGCGTCGGATTCGATAATCTAAACTCACAGGAGAACGACCGTAAGGTGCCCGAGGCAGCATTAGACCCTTGGAGACTAGTCGGCTGGAGGCCGATGTATTGAATCTCGACGCAATTTCAGTGTTCCATCGGCATTAGGATGCCCTTAACGTTACAATTAACTATCATATTTGCGTCGGATTCGATAATCTAGACTCACAGGAGACGACCATAAGGTGCCCGAGGCAGCATTAGACCCTTGGAGACAAGTCGGCTGGAGGCCGATGTATTGAATCTCGACGCAATTTGAGTGTTCCATCGTCATTAGGAGGCCCTGAATGTTACAATTAACTATCATTTTATCGTCGGATTCGAAAATCTGGACTCACAGGAGAACGACCACAAGGTGCCCGAGGCAGCAACAGACCATAGGAGACAAGTCGCCTGGAGGCCGATGTATTGAATCTCGACGCAATTTGAGTGTTCCATCGTCATTAGGAGGCCCTGAACCTTTCAATTAACTATCAGTTTCGCGTCGGATTCGAAAATCTAAACACACAGGAGAACGGCCATAAGGTGCCCGAGGCAGCAACAGACCCTTGGAGACAAGTCGGCTGGAGGCCGATGTATTGATTCTTGACACAATTAGAGTGTTCCATCGTCATTAAGAGGCCCTGAGCATTACATTTAACTATCAGTTTTGCGTCGGATTCTAAAATCTAGACTCACAGGAGAACGACCATACGGTGCCCGAGGCAGCAATAGACCCTTGGAGACAAGTCGGCTGGAGGACGATGTATTGATTCTTGACACAATTTGAGTGTTCCATCGTCATTAAGAGGCCCTGAGCATTACATTTAACTATCAGTTTTGCGTCGGATTCTAAAATCTAGACTCACAGGAGAACTACCATACGGTGCATGAGGCAGCAATAGACCCTTGGAGACAAGTCGGCTGGAGGACGATGTATTGAATCTCGACGCAATTTGAGAGTTCCATCGTCATTAGGAGGCTCTGAACGTTACAATTAACTATCATATTTGCGTCGGATTCGAAAATCTAGACTTACAAGAGAACGACCATAAGGTGCCCAAGGCTGCATTACACCCTTGGAGACAAGTCAGCTGGAGGACGATGTATTGAATCGCGACGCAATTTGAGTGTTCCATCGTCATTAGGAGGCCCTGAACGTTACAATTAACTATCATTTTTGCGTCGGATTCGAAAATCTAGACTTACAAGAGAACGACCATAAGGTGCAAGAGGCAGCATTAGACCCTTAGAGACAAGTCGGCTGGAGGACGATGTATTGAGTCTCGACGCAATTTGAGAGTTCCATCGTCATTAGGAAGCCCTGAACGTTACAATTAACATTCAGTTTCGCGTCGGATTCGAAAATCTAGACTCACATGAGAGCGAACATAAGAGGCCGGAGGCAGTAATATCCCCATGGAGACAAGTCGGCTGGAGGACGATGTATTGAATCTCGACGCAATTTGAGAGTTCCATCGTCATTAGGAGGCCCTGAACGTTACAATTAACTATCATTTTTGCGTCGGATTCGAAAATCTAGACTTACAAGAGAACGACCATAAGGTGCAAGAGGCAGCATTAGACCCTTGGAGACAAGTCGGCTGGAGGCCGAAGTATTGAATCTCGACGCAATTTGAGTGTTCCATCGTCATTAGGAGGCCCTGAACGTTACAATTAACTATCATTTTTGCGTCGGATTCGAAAATCTAGACTTACAAGAGAACGACCATAAGGTGCAAGAGGCAGCATTAGACCCTTTGAGACAAGTCGGCTGGAGGACGATGTATTGAGTCTCGACGCAATTTGAGAGTTCCATCGTCATTAGGAAGCCCTGAACGTTACAATTAACATTCAGTTTCGCGTCGGATTCGAAAATCTAGACTCACATGAGAGCGAACATAAGAGGGCGGAGGCAGTAATATCCCCATGGAGACAAGTCGGCTGGAGGACGATGTATTGAATCTCGACGCAATTTGAGTGTCCCATCGTCATTAGGAGGCCCTGAATGTTACAATTAACTATCAGTTTTTCGTCGGATTCGAAAATCTAGACTCACAGCAGACGGACCATTTGGTGGCCGAGGCAGCAATATCCCCTTGGAGACAAATCGGCTGGAGGACGATGTATTGAATCTCGACGCAATTTGAGTCTTCTATCGTCATTAGGAGGCTCTGAACGTTACTATTCACTATCAGTTTCGCGTCGGATTCGAAAATCTAAACTCACAGGAGAACGACCATATGGTGCCCGAGGCAGCAACAGACCCTTGGAGACAAGTCGGCTGGAGGCCGATGTATTGATTCTTGACACAATTTGAGTGTTCCATCGTCATTAAGAGGCCCTGAGCATTACATTTAACTATCAGTTTTGCGTCGGATTCTAAAATCTAGACTCACAGGAGAACGATCATACGGTGCCCGAGGGAGCAATAGACCCTTGGAGACAAGTCGGCTGGAGGACGATGTATTGAATCTCGACGCAATTTGAGAGTCCCATCGTCATTAGGAGGCCCTGAACGTTACAATTAACTATCATATTTGCGTCGGATTCGAAAATCTAGACTTACAGGAGAACGACCATAAGGTGCCCGAGGCTGCATTACACCCTTGGAGACAAGTCGGCTGGAGGACGATGTATTGGATCGCGACGCAATTTGAGTGTTCCATCGTCATTAGGAGGCCCTGAACGTTACAATTAACTATCATTTTTGCGTCGGATTCGAAAATCTAGACTTACAAGAGAACGACCATAAGGTGCAAGAGGCAGCATTAGACCCTTTGAGACAAGTCGGCTGGAGGACGATGTATTGAGTCTCGACGCAATTTGAGAGTTCCATCGTCATTAGGAAGCCCTGAACGTTACAATTAACATTCAGTTTCGCGTCGGATTCGAAAATCTAGACTCACATGAGAGCGAACATAAGAGGGCGGAGGCAGTAATATCCCCATGGAGACAAGTCGGCTGGAGGACGATGTATTGAATCTCGACGCAATTTGAGTGTCCCATCGTCATTAGGAGGCCCCAAACGTTACAATTAACTATCATTTTTGCGTCGGATTCGATAATCTAAACTCACAGGAGAACGACCATATGGTGCCCGTGGCAGCAACCGACCCTTGGAGACAAGTCGGCTGGAGGCCGATGTATTGAATCTCGACGCAATTTGGGTGTTCCATCGGCATTAGGAGGCCCTGAACGTTACAATTAACTATCATTTTTGCGTCGGATCCGATAATCTAAACTCACAGGAGAACGACCATAAGGTGCCCGAGGCAGCATTAGACCCTTGGAGACAAATCGGCTGGATGCCGATGTATTGAATCTCGACGCAATTTGAGTGTTCCATCGTCATTACAGTGCCCTGAACGTTACAATTAGCTATCATTTTTGCGTCGGATTCGAAAATCTAGACTCACAGGAGAACGACCATACGGTGCCCGAGGCAGCAATAGACCCTTGGAGACAAGTCGGCTGGAGGACGATGTATTGAATCTTGACGCAATTTGAGAGTTCCATCGTCATTAGGAGGCCCTGAACGTTACAATTAACTATCATATTTGCGTCGGATTCGAAAATCTAGACTTACATGAGAACGACCATAAGGCGCCCGAGGCTGCATTAGACCCTTGGAGACAAGTCGGCTGGAGGACGATGTATTGGATCGCGACGCAATTTTAGTGTTCCATCGTCATTAATAGGCCCTGCGCGTTACAATTAACTATCATTTTTGCGTCGGATTCGAAAATCTAGACTTACAAGAGAACGACCATAAGGTGCAAGAGGCAGCATTAGACCCTTGGAGACAAGTCGGCTGGAGGCCGATGTATTGAATCTCGACGCAATTTGAGTGTTCCATCGTCATTACAAGGCCCTGAACGTTACAATTAACTATCATTTCTGCGTCGGATTGCAAAATCTAGACTCACAGGAGAACGACCATAAGGTGCCCGAGGCAGCAATAGACCCTTGGAGACAAGTCGGCTGGAGGCCGATGTATTGATTCTTGACACAATTTGAGTGTTCCATCGTCATTAAGAGGCCCTGAGCATTACATTTAACTATCAGTTTTGCGTCGGATTCTAAAATCTAGACTCACAGGAGAACGACCATACGGTGCCCGAGGCAGCAATAGACCCTTGGAGACAAGTCGGCTGGAGGACGATGTATTGAATCTCGACGCAATTTGTGAGTTCCATCGTCATTAGGAGGCCCTGAACGTTACAATTAACTATCATATTTGCGTCGGATTCGAAAATCTAGACTTACAAGAGAACGACCATAAGGTGCCCGAGGCAGCATAAGACCCTTGGAGACAAGTCGGCTGGATGACGATGTATTGGATCGCGACGCAATTTGAGTGTTCCATCGTCATTAGGAGGCCCTGAACGTTGCAATTCACTATCATTTTTTAGTCGGACTCGAAAATCTAGACTCACAGGAGAAGGACAATGTGGTGCCCGAGGCAGCAATAGACCCTTGGAGACATGTCGGCTGGAGGCCGATGTATTGAATCTCGACGCAATGTGAGTGTTCCATCGTCATTACAAGGCCCTGAACGTTACAATAAACTATCAGTTTCGCGTCGGATTCAAAAATCTAGACTCACAGGATACGGACCACATGGAGCCCGAGGCAGCAATAGCCCCTTGTAGACAAGTCGGCTGGATGAAGATATATTGACTCTCGACGCATTTTTAGTGTTCCATCGTCATTAGGAGACCCTTAACGTTACAATTAACTATCATATTTGCGTCGGATTCGATAATCTAAACTCACAGGAGAACGACCATAAGGTGCCCGAGGCAGCATTAGACCGTTGGAGACTAGTCGGCTGGAGGCCGATGTATTGAATCTCGACGCAATTTGAGTGTTCCATCGTCATTACAAGGCCCTGAACGTTACAATTAACTATCCGTTTCGCGTCGGAATCGAAAATCTAGACCCACAGGAGACGGACCACATGGAGCCCGAGGCAGCAATAGCCCCTTGTAGACAAGTCGGCTGGAGGAAGATGTATTGACTCTCGACGCAATTTGAGTGTTCCATCGTCATTACAAGGCCCTTAACGTTACAATTAACTATCATTTTTGCGTCGGATTGCAAAATCTAGACTCACAGGAGAACGACCATAAGGTGCCCGAGGCAGCAATAGACCCTTGGAGACAAATCGGCTGGAAACCGATGTATTGATTCTTGACGCAATTTGCGTGTTGCATCGTCATTAGGAGGTCCTGAACGTTACAATGCACTATCATTTTTGCGTCAGATTCGAAAATCTCGACTCACAGGAGAAGGACCATGTGGTGCCCGAGGCAGCAATAGACCCTTGGAGACAAGTCGGCTGGAGGCCGATGTATTGAATCTCGACGCAATTTGAGTGTTCCATCGTCATTACAAGTCCCTGAACGTTACAATTAACTATCCGTTTCGCGTCGGAATCGAAAATCTAGACCCACAGGAGACGGACCACATGGAGCCCGAGGCAGCAATAGCCCCTTGTAGACAAGTCGGCTGGAGGAAGATGTATTGACTCTCGACGCAATTTGAGTGTTCCGTCGACACTAAGAGGCGCTGAGCTTTACATTTAACTATCAGTTTTGCGTCGGATTCTAAAATCTAAACACACAGGAGAACGGCCATAAGGTGCCCGAGGCAGCAACAGACCCTTGGAGACAAGTCGGCTGGAGGCCGATGCATTGAAACTCGACGCAATTTGAGTGTTCCATCGTCATTACAAGGCCCTGAACGTTACAATTAACTATCATTTTTGCGTCGGATTGCAAAATCTAGACTCACATTAGAACGACCGTAAGGTGCCCGAGGCAGCAACAGACCCTTGGAGACAAGTCGGCTGGAGGACGATGTATTGAATCTCGACGCAATTTGAGAGTTCCATCGTCATTAGGAGGCCCTGAACGTTACAATTAACTATCATATTTGCGTCGGATTCGAAAATCTAGACTCACAGGAGAAGGACAATGTGGTGCCCGAGGCAGCAATAGCCCCTTGGAGACAAGTCGGCTGGAGGCCGATGTATTGAATCTCGACGCAATTTGAGTGTTCTATCGTCATTACAAGGCCCTGAACGTTACAATTAACTATCAGTTTCGCGTCGGATTCGAAAATCTAGACCCACAGGAGACGGACCACATGGAGCCAGAGGCAGCAATAGCCCCTTGTAGACAAGTCGGCTGGAGGAAGCTGTATTGACTCTCGACGCAATTTGAGTGTTCCATCGTCACTAAGAGGCCCTGAGCATTACATTTAACTATCAGTTTTGCGTCGGATTCTAAAATTTTTACTCTCAGGGGAACGACCATACGGTGCCCGAGGCAGCTATTGACCCTTGGAGACAAGTCGGTTGGAGGACGATGTATTGGATCGCGACGCAAAATGAGTGTTCCATCGTCATTAGGAGGCTCCGAACGTTACAATTAACTATCATTTTTGCGTCGGATTCGAAAATCTAGAATTACAAGAGATCGACCATAAGGTGCCCGAGGCAGCATTAGACCCTTGGAGACAAGTCGGCTGGAGGACGATGTATTGGATCGCGACGCAATTTGAGTGTTCCATCGTCATTATTAGGCCCTGAACGTTACAATTAACCATCATTTTTGCGTCGGATTGCAAAATCTGGACTCACAGGAGAACGACCATAAGGTGCCCGAGGCAGCAATAGACCCTTGGAGACAAGTCGGCTGGAAACCGATGTATTAATTCTTGACGCAATTTGAGTGTTCCATCGTCATTAGGAGGCCCTGAACGTTACAATTCACTATCATTTTTGCGTCGGATTCGAAAATCTATACTCACACGAGAAGGACCATGTGGTGCCCGAGGCAGCAATAGACCCTTGGAGACAAGTCAACTGGAGGCCGATGTATTGACTCTCGACGCAATTTGAGTGTTCCATCGTCACTAAGAGGCCCTGAAAATTACATTTAACTACAGTTTTGCGTCGGATTCTAAAGTGTTGACTCACAGGGGAACGACCATACGGTGCCCGAGGCAGCTATTGACCCTTGGAGACAAGTCGGTTGGAGGACGATGTATTGGATCGCGACGCGAAATGAGTGGTCCATCGTCATTAGGAGGCCCTGAACGTTACAATTAACTATCATTTTATCGTCGGATTCGAAAATCTGGACTCACAGGAGAACGACCATAAGGTGCCCGAGGCAGCAACAGACCCTTGGAGACAAGTCGGCTGGAGGCCGATGTAGTGAAACTCGACGCAATTTGAGTGCTCCATCGTCATTACAAGGCCCTGAACGTTACAATTAACTATCATATTTGCGTCGGATTCGATAATCTAAACTCACAGGAGAACGACCATAAGGTGCCCGAAGCAGCATTACACCCTTGGAGACTAGTCGGCTGGAGGCGGATGTATTGATTCTCGACGCAATTTGAGTGTTCCATCGTCATTATTAGGCCCTGAACGTTACAATTAACCATCATTTTTGCGTCGGATTGCAAAATCTGGACTCACAGGAGAACGACCATAAGGTGCCCGAGGCAGCAATAGACCCTTGGAGACAAGTCGGCTGGAAACCGATGTATTAATTCTTGACGCAATTTGAGTGTTCCATCGTCATTAGGAGGCCCTGAACGTTACAATTCACTATCATTTTTGCGTCGGATTCGAAAATCTATACTCACACGAGAAGGACCATGTGGTGCCCGAGGCAGCAATAGACCCTTGGAGACAAGTCAACTGGAGGCCGATGTATTGACTCTCGACGCAATTTGAGTGTTCCATCGTCACTAAGAGGCCCTGAAAATTACATTTAACTACAGTTTTGCGTCGGATTCTAAAGTGTTGACTCTCAGGGGAACGACCATACGGTGCCCGAGGCAGCTATTGACCCTTGGAGACAAGTCGGTTGGAGGACGATGTATTGGATCGCGACGCGAAATGAGTGTTCCATCGTCATTAGGAGGCCCTGAACGTTACAATTAACTATCATTTTATCGTCGGATTCGAACATCTAGACTCACAGGAGAAGGACCATGTGGTGCCCGAGGCAGCAATAGACCCTTGGAGACAAGTCGGCTGGTGGCCGATGTATTGAATCTCGACGCAATTTGAGTGTTCTATGGTCATTACAAGGCCCTGAGCGTTACAATTAACTATCAGTTTCGCGTCGGATTCGAAAATCTAGACCCACAGTAGACGGACCTCATGGAGCCCGAGGCAGCAATAGCCCCTTGTAGAAAAGTCGGCTGGAGGAAGATGTATTGACTCTCGACGCAATTTGAGTGTTCCATCGTCACTAAGAGGCCCTGAGCATTACATTTAACTATCAGTTTTGCGTCGGATTCTAAAATTTTTACTCTCAGGGGAACGACCATACGGTGCCCGAGGCAGCTATTGACCCTTGGAGACAAGTCGGTTGGAGGACGATGTATTGGATCGCGACGCAAAATGAGTGTTCCATCGTCATTAGGAGGCCCTGAGCGTTACAATTTACTATCATTTTATCGTCGGATTCGAAAATCTAAACTCACAGGAGAAAGACCACAAGGTGCCCGAGGCAGCATTAGACCCTTGGAGACAAGTCGGCTGGAGGACGATGTATTGGATCCCGACGCAATTTGAGTGTTCGATCGTCATTATTAGGCCCTGAACGTTACAATTAACCATCATTTTTGCGTCGGATTGCAAAATCTAGACTCACAGGAGAACGACCATAAGGTGCCCGAGGCAGCAATAGACCCTTGGAGACAAGTCGGCTGGAAACCGATGTATTAATTCTTGACGAAATTTGAGTGTTCCATCGTCATTAGGAGGCCCTGAACGTTACAATTAACTATCATTATTGCGTCGGATTCGAAAAACTAGACTTACAAGAGAACGACCATAAGGTGCCCGAGGCAGCATTAGACACTTGGAGACAAGTCTTCTGGAGGACGATGTATTGAATCTCGACGCAATTTGAGTGTTCCATCGGCATTAGGAGGCCCTGAACGTTACAATTAACTATCATATTTGCGTCGGATTCGATAATCTAAACTCACAGGAGAACGACCATAAGGTGCCCGAGGCAGCATTAGACCCTTGGAGACAAGTCGGCTGGAGGCCGATGTAATGAATCTCGACGCAATTTGAGTGTTCCATCGTCATTACAAGGCCCTGAACGTTACAATTAACTATCAGTTTCGCGTCGGATTCGAAAATCTAGACTCACAGGAGAAGGACCATGTGGTGCCCGAGGCAGAAATGGACCCTTGGATACAAGACGGCTGGAGGACGATGTATTGAATCTCGACGCAATTTGAGAGTCCATCGTCATTAGGAAGCCCTGAACGTTACAATTAACATTCAGTTTCGCGTCGGATTCGAAAATCTAGACTCACATGAGAGCGAACATAAGAGGCCGGAGGCAGTAATATCCCCATGGAGACAAGTCGGCTGGAGTACGATGTATTGAATCTCGACGCAATTTGAGTGTCCCATTGTCATTAGGAGGCCCTAAACGTTACAATAAACTATCAGTTTTTCGTCGGAGTCGAAAATCTAGACTCACAGCAGACGGACCATGTGGTGCCCGAGGCAGCAATAGACCCTTGGAGACAAGTCAGCTAGAGGCCGATGTATTGAATCTCGACGCAATTTGAGTGTTCCATCGTCATTACAAGGCCCTGAACGTTACAATTAACAATCAGTTTCGCGTCGAATTCGAAAATCTAGACTCACAGGAGACGGATCAATGGAGCCCGAGGCAGCAATAGCCCCTTGTACACAAGTCGGCTGGAGGAAGATGTATTGACTCCCGACGCAATTTGAGTGTTCCATCGTCATTAAGAGGCCCTGAACGTTACAATTAACTATCAGTTTTGCGTCGGATTGCAAAATCTAGACTCAGAGGAGAACGACCATAAAGTGCCCGAGGCAGCAATAGACCCTAGGAGACAAGTCGGCTGGAAACCGATGTATTGTTTCTTGACGCAATTTGAGTGTTCAATCGTCATTACAAGAACCTGAACGTTACAATTAACTATCAGTTTCGCGTCGGATTCGAAAATCTAGACTCACAGGAGACGGACCACATGGAGCCCGAGGCAGCAATAGCCCCTTGTAGACAAGTCGGCTGGAGGAAGATGTATTGACTCTCGACGCAATTTGAGTGTTCCGTCGACACTAAGAGGCCCTGAGCTTTACATTTAACTATCAGTTTTGCGTCGGATTCTAAAATGTTGACTCTCAGGGGAACGACCATACGGTGCCCGAGGCTGCTATTGACCCTTGGAGACAAGTCGGTTGGAGGACGAAGTATTGGATCGCGACGCAAAATGAGTGTTCCATCGTCATTAAGAGGCCCTGAACCTTACAATTAACTATCAGTTACGCGTCGGATTCAAAAATCCAGACTCACAGGAGACGGACCATTTGGTGCCCGATGCAGTAATATCCCCTTGGAGACAAATCAGCTGGAGGACGATGTATTGATTCTCGACGCAATTTGAGAGTTCTATCGTCATCAGGAGGCGCTGAACGTTACCATTCACTATCATTTTTGCGTCGGATTGCAAAATCTAGACTCACATTGGAACGACCATAAGGTGCCCGAGGCAGCAACAGACCCTTGGAGGCAAGTCGGCTGGAGGCCGATGTACTGATTCTTGACACAATTTCAGTGTTCCATCGTTATTAAGAGGCCCTGAGCATTACATTTAACTATCGGTTTTGCGTAGGATTCTAAAATCTAGACTCACAGGAGAACGACCATACGGTGCATGAGGCAGCAATAGACCCTTGGAGACAAGTCGGCTGGAGGACGATGTATTGAATCTCGACGCAATTTGAGAGTTCCATCGTCATTAGGAGGCCCTGAACGTTACAATTAACTATCATATTTGCGTCGGATTCGAAAATCTAGACTTACAAGAGAACGACCATAAGGTGCCCGAGGCTGCATTAGACCCTTGGAGGCAAGTCGGCTGGAATACGATTTATTGGATCGCGACGCAATTTGAGTGTTCCATCGTCATTAGGAGGCCCTGAACGTTACAATTAACTATCATTTTTGCGTCGGATTCGAAAATCTAGACTTACAAGAGAACGACCATAAGGTGCAAGAGGCAGCATTAGACCCTTGGAGACAAGTCGGCTGGAGGCCGATGTATTGAATCTCGACGCAATTTGAGTGTTCCATCGTCATTACAAGGCCCTGAACGTTACAATTAACTATCATTTTTGCGTCGGATTGCAAAATCTAGACTCACAGGAGAACGACCATAAGGTGCCCGATGCAGCAATAGACCCTTGGAGACAAGTCGGCTGGAAACCGATGTATTAATTCTTGACGCAATTTGAGTGTTCCATCGTCATTAGGAGGCCCTGAACGTTACAATTCCCTATCATTTTTGCGTCGGATTCGAAAATCTAGACTCACAGGAGAAGGACAATGTGGTGCCCGAGGCAGCAATAGACCCTTGGAGACAAGTCGGCTGGAGGCCGATGTATTGAATCTCGACGCAATTTGAGTGTTCTATCGTCAATTCAAGGCACTGAACGTTACAATTAACATTCAGTTTCGCGTCGGATTCGAAAATCTAGACTCTCATGAGAGCGAACATAAGTGGCCGGAGGCAGTAATATCCCCATGGAGACAAGTCGGCTGGAGGACGATGTATTGAATCTCGACGCAATTTGAGTGTCCCATCGTCATTAGGAGGCCCTAAACGTTACAATTTTTGCGTCGGATTCGATAATCTAAACTCACAGGAGAACGACCATAAGGTGCCCGTGGCAGCAACCGACAATTGGAGACAAGTCGTCTGGAAGCCGATGTATTTAATCTCGACGCAATTTGAGTGTTCCATCGGCATTAGGAGGCCCTGAACGTTACAATTAACTATCATTTTTGCGTCGGATTCGATAATCTAAACTCACAGGAGAACGACCATACGGTGCCCGAGGCAGGAATAGCCCCTTGTAGACAAGTCGGCTGGAGGAAGATGTATTCACTCTCGACGCAATTTGAGTGTTCCATCGTCATTAGGAGGCCCTGAACGTTACAATTAACTATCATTATTGCGTCGGATTCGAAAATCTAGACTTACAAGAGAACGACCATAAGGTGCCCGAGGCAGCATTAGACACTTGGAGCCAAGTCGGCTGGAGTACGATGTATTGAATCTCGACGCAATTTGAGTTTTCCATCGGCATTAGGAGGCCCTGAACGTTACAATTAACTATCATATTTGCGTCGGATTCGATAATCTAAACTCACAGGAGAAAGACCGTAAGGTGCCCGAGGCAGCATTAGACCCTTGGAGACAAGTCGGCTGGAGGCCGATGTATTGAATCTCGACGCAATTTGAGTGTTCCATCGTCATCACAAGGCCCTGAACGTTACAATTAACTATCAGTTTCGCGTCGGATTCGAAAATCTAGACTCACAGGAGACGAAACACATGGAGCCCGAGGCAGCAATAGCCCCATGTAGACAGGTCGGCTGGAGGAATATGTATTGACTCTCGACGCAATTTGAGTGTTCCATCGTCACTAAGAGGCCCTGAGCAATACATTTAACTATCAGTTTTGCGTCGGATTCTAAAGTGCTGACTCTCAGGGGAACGACCATACGGTGCCCGAGGCAGCTATTGACCCTTGGAGACAAGTCGGTTGCAGGACGATGAATTGGATCGCGACGCGAAATGAGTGTTCCATCGTCATTAGGAGGCCCTGAACGTTACAATTAATCATCATTTTTGCGTCGGATTCGAAAATGTAGACTTACAAAAGAACGACCATAAGGTGCAAGCGGCAGCATTAGACCCTTGGAGACAAGTCGGCTAGAGGCCGATGTATTAAATCTCGACGCAATTTGAGTGTTCCATCGTCATTACAAGGCCCTGAACGTTACAATTAACTATCATTTTTGCGTCGGATTGCAAAATCTAGACTCACAGGAGAACGACCATAAGGTGCCCGAGGCAGCAATAGACCCTTGGAGACAAGTCGGCTGGAAACCGATGTATTAATTCTTGACGCAATTTGAGTGTTCCATCGTCATTAGGAGGCCCTGAACGTTACAATTCCCTATCATTTTTGCGTCGGATTCGAAAATCTAGACTCACAGGAGAAGGACAATGTGGTGCCCGAGGCAGCAATAGACCCTTGGAGACAAGTCGGCTGGAGGACGATGTACTGAATCTCGACGCAATTTGAGTGTTCCGTCGGCATTGGGAGACCCTGAACGTTACAATTAACTATCATATTTGCGTCGGATTCGATAATCTAAACTCACAGGAGAACGACCGTAAGGTGCCCGAGGCAGCATTACACCCTTGGAGACTAGTCGGCTGGAGGCCGATGTATTGAATCTCGACGCAATTTGAGTGTTCCATCGTCATTACAAGGCCCTTAACGTTACAATTAACTATCATTTTTGCGTCGGATTGCAAAATCTAGACTCACAGGAGAACGACCATAAGGTGCCCGAGGCAGCAATAGACCCTTGGAGACAAGTCGGCTGGAAACCGATGTATTGATTCTTGACGCAATTTGAGTGTTGCATCGTGATTAGGTGTCCCTGAACTTTACAATTCACTATCATTTTTGCGTCGGATTCGAACATCTAGACTCACAGGAGAAGGACCATGTGGTGCCCGAGGCAGCAATAGACCCTTGGAGACAAGTCTGCTGGAGGCCGATGTATTGAATCTCGACGCAATTTGAGTTGCCCATCGTCATTAGGAGGCCCTAAACGTTACAATTAACTATCATTTTTGCGTCGGATTCGATAATCTAAACTCACAGGAGAACGACCATAAGGTGCCCGTGGCAGCAACCGACCCTTGGAGACAAGTCGGCTGGAGGCCGATGTATTTAATATCGACTCAATTTGAGTGTTCCATCGGCATTACGAAGCCCTGAACGTAACAGTTAACTATCATTTTAGCGTCGGATTCGAAAATCTACTAACAGGAGAAGGATTATATGGTGCACGAGACTGCAATATCCCCTTGGGTACAAGTCGGCTGGAGGCCGATGTATTGAATCTCGACGCAATTTGAGTGTTCCATCGTCATCACAAGGCCCTGAACGTTACAATTAACTATCAGTTTCGCGTCGGATTCGAAAATCTAGACTCACAGGAGACGAAACTCATGGAGCCCGAGGCAGCAATTGCCCCATGTAGACAGGTCGGCTGGAGGAATGTGTATTGACTCTCGACGCAATTTGAGTGTTCCATCGTCACTAAGAGGCCCTGAGCATTACATTTAACTATCAGTTTTGCGTCGGATTCTAAATTGCTGACTCTCAGGGGAACGACCATACGGTGCCCGAGGCAGCTATTGACCCTTGGAGACAAGTCGGTTGCAGGACGATGAATTGGATCGCGACGCGAAATGAGTGTTCCATCGTCATTAGGAGGCCCTGAACGTTACAATTAACTATCATTTTATCGTCGGATTCGAAAATCTGGACTCACAGGAGAACGACAATAAGGTGCCCGAGGCAGCAACAGACCATAGGAGACAAGTCGGCTGGAGGCCGATGTATTGAATCTCGACGCAATTTGAGAGTTCCATCGTCATTAGGAAGCCCTGAACGTTACAATTAACATTCAGTTTCGCGTCGGATTCGAAAATCTAGACTCACATGAGAGCGAACATGAGAGGCCGGAGGCAGTAATATCCCCATGGAGACAAGTCGGCTGGAGGACGATGTATTGAATCTCGACGCAATTTGAGTCTTCTATCGTCATTAGGAGGCTTGAACCTTACAATTAACTATCAGTTTCGCGTCGGATTCGAAATTCTAAGCACACAGGAGAACGACCATAAGGTGCCCGAGGCAGCAACAGACGCTTGAAGACAAGTCGGCTGGAGGCCGATGTATTGGATCGCGACGCAATTTGAGTGTTCCATCGTCATTACAACGCCATGGACGTTACAATTAACTATCATTTTTTCGTCGGATTGCAAAAGCTAGACTTACAGGAGAACGACCATAAGGTGCCCGAGGCAGCAATAGACCCTTGGAGACAAGTCGGCTGGAAACTGATGTATTGATTCTTGACGCAATTTGAGTGTTCCATCGTCATTAGGAGGCCCTGAACGTTACAATTCACTATCATTTTTGCGTCGGATTCGAAAATCCAGACTCACAGGAGAAGGACCATGTGGTGCCCGAGGCAGCAATAGACCCTTGTAGACAAGTCGGCTGGAGGAAGATGTATTAACTCCCGACGCAATTTGAGTGTTCCATCGTCATTAGGAGGACCTAATCATTAGAATTAACTATCATTTTTGCGTCGGATTCAATAATCAAAACTCGCAGGAGAACGACCATAAGGTGCCCGAGGCAGCAACAGACCCTTGGAGACAAGTCGGCTGGAGGCCGATGTATTGAATCTCGACGCAATTTGAATGTTCCATCTTCATTACAAGGCCCTGAACGTTACAATTAACTATCATTTTTGCGTCGAATTCGAAAATCTAGACTCACAGGAGAAGCATCATATTGTGCCCGAGACAGCAATTACCCTTGGAGACAAGTCGGCTGGAGGCCGATGTATTGAATCTCGACGCAATTTGAGTGTTCCATCGTCATTAAGAGGCCCTGACCGTTACAATTAACTATCAGTTTCGCGTCGGATTCGAAAATCTAGACTCACATGAGAGCGAACATAAGAGGCCGGAGGCAGTAATAACCCCATGGAGACAAGTCGGCTGGAGGACGATGTATTGAATCTAGACGCAATTTGAGTGTTCCATCGGCATTAGGAGGCCCTGAACGTTACAATTAACTATCATATTTGCGTCGGATTCGATAATCTAAACTCACAGGAGAACGACCATAAGGTGCCCGAGGCAGCATTAGACCCTTGGAGACAAGTCGGCTGGAGGCCGATTTATTGAATCTCGACGCAATTTGAGTGTTCCATCGTGATTACAAGGCCCTGAACGTTGCAATTAACTATCAGTTTCGCGTTGGATTCGAAAATCTAGACTCACAGGAGACGGACCACATGGAGCACGAGGCAGCAATAGCTCCTTGCAGACAACTCGGCTGGAGGAAGAAGTATTGACTCTCGACGCAATTTGAGTGTTCCGTCGACGCTAAGAGGCCCTGAGCATTACATTTAACTATCAGTTTTGCGTCGGATTCTAAAATGTTGACTCTCAGGGGAACGACCATACGGTGCCCGAGGCTGCTATTGACCCTTGGAGACAAGTCGGTTGGAGGACGATGTATTGGATCGCAACGCAAAATGAGTGTTCCATCGTCATTAGGAGGCCCTGAACGTTACAATTAACTATCATTTTTGCGTCGGATTCGAAAATCTAGACCCACAGGAGAAGGATGATATTGTGCCCGAGACTGCTATATCTCCTTGGATACAAGTCGACTAGAGGTCGTTGTATTGACTCTCGACGCAATTTGCGTGTTCCATCGTCTTTAGGAGTCCCTGAACGTTACAGTTAACTATCATTCTAGCGTCGGATTCGAAAATCTACTAACAGGTGAAGGATCATATGGTGCACGAGACTGCAATAACCACTTGGATACAAGTCGGCTGGAGGCCGATGTATTTAATCTCGACGCAATTTGAGTGTTCCATCGTCATTAGGAGGCCCTAATCCTTAGAATTAACTATCATTTTTGCGTCGGATTCGATAATCTAGTCTCACAGGAGAAGGAACATATTGTGCCCGAGACAGCAATAACCCTTGGAGACAAGTCGGCTGGTGGCCGATGTATTGAATGTCGACGCAATCTGATTGTTCCATCTTCATTACAAGGCCCTGAACGTTACAATTAAATATCATTTTTGCGTCGGATTCGAAAATCTAGACTCACAGGAGAAGGATCATATTGTGCCCGAGACAGCAATTTCCCTTGGAGACAAGTCGGATGGAGGCCGATGTATTGAATCTCGAAGCAATTTGAGTGTTGCATCGTCATTAGGAGGCCCTGAACGTTACAATTAACTATCAGTTTCCCGTCGGATTCGACAATCTAGACTCACATGAGAGCGAACATAAGAGGCCGGAGGCAGTAATATCCCCATGGAGACAAATCGGCTGGAGGACTATGTATTGAATCTCGACGCAATTTGAGTGTTCCATCGGCATTAGGAGGCCCTGAACGTTACAATTAACTATCATATTTGCGTCGGATTCGATAATCTAAACTCACAGCAGAACGACCATAAGGTGCCCGAGGCAGCATTAGACCCTTGGAGACAAGTCGGCAGGAGGCCGATGTATTGAATCTCGACGCAATTTGAGTGTTCCATCGTCATTACACGGCCCTGAACGTTACAATTAACTATCAGTTTCGCGTCGGATTCGAAAATGTAGACTCACAGGAGACGGACCACATGGAGCCCGAAGCAGCAATAGCCCCTTGTAGACAAGTCGGCTGGAGGAAGATGTATTGACTCTCGACGCAATTTGAGTGTTCCATCGTCACTAAGAGGCCCTGAGCATTACATTTAACTATCAGTTTTGCGTCGGATTCTAAAATGTTGACTCTCAGGGGAACGACCATACGGTGCCCGACCCTTGGAACCAAGTCGGTTGGAGGAAGATGTATTGGATGGCGACGCAAAATGAGTGTTCCATCGTCATTAGGAGGCCCTGAACGTTACAATTAACTATCATTTTATCGTCGGATTCGAAAATCTGGACTCACAGGAGAACGAAAATAAGGTGCCCGAGGCAGCAACAAATCATAAGAGACAAGTCGGCTGGAGGCCGATGTATTGAATCTCGACGCAATTTGAGTGTTCCATCGCCAATAGGAGGCCCTGAACGTTACAATTAACTATCATTTTTGCGTCGGATTCGAAAATCTAGACTCACAGGAGAACGACAATAGGGTGCCCGAGGCAGCGGCTGGAGGCCGATGTATTGAATCTCGACGCAATTTGAGTGTTCCATCGGCATTAGGAGGCCCTGAACGTTACAGTTAACTATCATTTTTGGGTCGGATTCGAAAATCTAGACATACAAGAGAACGACCATAAGGTGCCCGAGGCAGCATTAGACCCTTGGAGACAAGTCGGCTGGAGGACGATGTATTGAATCTCGACGCAATTTGAGTGTTCCATCGGCATTAGGAGGCCCTGAACGTTACAGTTAACTATCATTTTTGGGTCGGATTCGAAAATCTAGACATACAAGAGAACGACCATAAGGTGCCCGAGGCAGCATTAGACCCTTGGAGACAAGTCGGCTGGAGGACGATGTATTGAATCTCGACGCAATTTGAGTGTTCCATCGGCATTAGGAGGCCCTGAACGTTACAATTAACTATCATATTTGCGTCGGATTCGTTAATCTAAACTCACAGGAGAACGACCATAAGGTGCCCGATGCAGCAATAGACCCTTGGAGACAAGTCGGCTGGAAACCGATGTATTAATTCTTGACGCAATTTGAGTGTTCCATCGTCATTAGGAGGCCCTGAACGTTACAATTCCCTATCATTTTTGCGTCGGATTCGAAAATCTAGACTCACAGGAGAAGGACAATGTGGTGCCCGAGGCAGCAATAGACCCTTGGAGACAAGTCGGCTGGAGGCCGATGTATTGAATCTCGACGCAATTTGAGTGTTCTATCGTCAATTCAAGGCACTGAACGTTACAATTAACATTCAGTTTCGCGTCGGATTCGAAAATCTAGACTCTCATGAGAGCGAACATAAGTGGCCGGAGGCAGTAATATCCCCATGGAGACAAGTCGGCTGGAGGACGATGTATTGAATCTCGACGCAATTTGAGTGTCCCATCGTCATTAGGAGGCCCTAAACGTTACAATTTTTGCGTCGGATTCGATAATCTAAACTCACAGGAGAACGACCATAAGGTGCCCGTGGCAGCAACCGACAATTGGAGACAAGTCGTCTGGAAGCCGATGTATTTAATCTCGACGCAATTTGAGTGTTCCATCGGCATTAGGAGGCCCTGAACGTTACAATTAACTATCATTTTTGCGTCGGATTCGATAATCTAAACTCACAGGAGAACGACCATACGGTGCCCGAGGCAGGAATAGCCCCTTGTAGACAAGTCGGCTGGAGGAAGATGTATTCACTCTCGACGCAATTTGAGTGTTCCATCGTCATTAGGAGGCCCTGAACGTTACAATTAACTATCATTATTGCGTCGGATTCGAAAATCTAGACTTACAAGAGAACGACCATAAGGTGCCCGAGGCAGCATTAGACACTTGGAGCCAAGTCGGCTGGAGTACGATGTATTGAATCTCGACGCAATTTGAGTTTTCCATCGGCATTAGGAGGCCCTGAACGTTACAATTAACTATCATATTTGCGTCGGATTCGATAATCTAAACTCACAGGAGAAAGACCGTAAGGTGCCCGAGGCAGCATTAGACCCTTGGAGACAAGTCGGCTGGAGGCCGATGTATTGAATCTCGACGCAATTTGAGTGTTCCATCGTCATCACAAGGCCCTGAACGTTACAATTAACTATCAGTTTCGCGTCGGATTCGAAAATCTAGACTCACAGGAGACGAAACACATGGAGCCCGAGGCAGCAATAGCCCCATGTAGACAGGTCGGCTGGAGGAATATGTATTGACTCTCGACGCAATTTGAGTGTTCCATCGTCACTAAGAGGCCCTGAGCAATACATTTAACTATCAGTTTTGCGTCGGATTCTAAAGTGCTGACTCTCAGGGGAACGACCATACGGTGCCCGAGGCAGCTATTGACCCTTGGAGACAAGTCGGTTGCAGGACGATGAATTGGATCGCGACGCGAAATGAGTGTTCCATCGTCATTAGGAGGCCCTGAACGTTACAATTAATCATCATTTTTGCGTCGGATTCGAAAATGTAGACTTACAAAAGAACGACCATAAGGTGCAAGCGGCAGCATTAGACCCTTGGAGACAAGTCGGCTAGAGGCCGATGTATTAAATCTCGACGCAATTTGAGTGTTCCATCGTCATTACAAGGCCCTGAACGTTACAATTAACTATCATTTTTGCGTCGGATTGCAAAATCTAGACTCACAGGAGAACGACCATAAGGTGCCCGAGGCAGCAATAGACCCTTGGAGACAAGTCGGCTGGAAACCGATGTATTAATTCTTGACGCAATTTGAGTGTTCCATCGTCATTAGGAGGCCCTGAACGTTACAATTCCCTATCATTTTTGCGTCGGATTCGAAAATCTAGACTCACAGGAGAAGGACAATGTGGTGCCCGAGGCAGCAATAGACCCTTGGAGACAAGTCGGCTGGAGGACGATGTACTGAATCTCGACGCAATTTGAGTGTTCCGTCGGCATTGGGAGACCCTGAACGTTACAATTAACTATCATATTTGCGTCGGATTCGATAATCTAAACTCACAGGAGAACGACCGTAAGGTGCCCGAGGCAGCATTACACCCTTGGAGACTAGTCGGCTGGAGGCCGATGTATTGAATCTCGACGCAATTTGAGTGTTCCATCGTCATTACAAGGCCCTTAACGTTACAATTAACTATCATTTTTGCGTCGGATTGCAAAATCTAGACTCACAGGAGAACGACCATAAGGTGCCCGAGGCAGCAATAGACCCTTGGAGACAAGTCGGCTGGAAACCGATGTATTGATTCTTGACGCAATTTGAGTGTTGCATCGTGATTAGGTGTCCCTGAACTTTACAATTCACTATCATTTTTGCGTCGGATTCGAACATCTAGACTCACAGGAGAAGGACCATGTGGTGCCCGAGGCAGCAATAGACCCTTGGAGACAAGTCTGCTGGAGGCCGATGTATTGAATCTCGACGCAATTTGAGTTGCCCATCGTCATTAGGAGGCCCTAAACGTTACAATTAACTATCATTTTTGCGTCGGATTCGATAATCTAAACTCACAGGAGAACGACCATAAGGTGCCCGTGGCAGCAACCGACCCTTGGAGACAAGTCGGCTGGAGGCCGATGTATTTAATATCGACTCAATTTGAGTGTTCCATCGGCATTACGAAGCCCTGAACGTAACAGTTAACTATCATTTTAGCGTCGGATTCGAAAATCTACTAACAGGAGAAGGATTATATGGTGCACGAGACTGCAATATCCCCTTGGGTACAAGTCGGCTGGAGGCCGATGTATTGAATCTCGACGCAATTTGAGTGTTCCATCGTCATCACAAGGCCCTGAACGTTACAATTAACTATCAGTTTCGCGTCGGATTCGAAAATCTAGACTCACAGGAGACGAAACACATGGAGCCCGAGGCAGCAATTGCCCCATGTAGACAGGTCGGCTGGAGGAATGTGTATTGACTCTCGACGCAATTTGAGTGTTCCATCGTCACTAAGAGGCCCTGAGCATTACATTTAACTATCAGTTTTGCGTCGGATTCTAAATTGCTGACTCTCAGGGGAACGACCATACGGTGCCCGAGGCAGCTATTGACCCTTGGAGACAAGTCGGTTGCAGGACGATGAATTGGATCGCGACGCGAAATGAGTGTTCCATCGTCATTAGGAGGCCCTGAACGTTACAATTAACTATCATTTTATCGTCGGATTCGAAAATCTGGACTCACAGGAGAACGACAATAAGGTGCCCGAGGCAGCAACAGACCATAGGAGACAAGTCGGCTGGAGGCCGATGTATTGAATCTCGACGCAATTTGAGAGTTCCATCGTCATTAGGAAGCCCTGAACGTTACAATTAACATTCAGTTTCGCGTCGGATTCGAAAATCTAGACTCACATGAGAGCGAACATGAGAGGCCGGAGGCAGTAATATCCCCATGGAGACAAGTCGGCTGGAGGACGATGTATTGAATCTCGACGCAATTTGAGTCTTCTATCGTCATTAGGAGGCTTGAACCTTACAATTAACTATCAGTTTCGCGTCGGATTCGAAATTCTAAGCACACAGGAGAACGACCATAAGGTGCCCGAGGCAGCAACAGACGCTTGAAGACAAGTCGGCTGGAGGCCGATGTATTGGATCGCGACGCAATTTGAGTGTTCCATCGTCATTAGGAGGCCCTGAACGTTACAATTAATCATCATTTTTGCGTCGGATTCGAAAATCTAGACTTGCAAGAGAACGACCATAAGGTGCAAGCGGCAGCATTAGACCCTTGGAGACAAGTCGGCTGGAGGCCGATGTATTAAATCTCGACGCAATTTGAGTGTTCCATCGTCATTACAACGCCATGGACGTTACAATTAACTATCATTTTTTCGTCGGATTGCAAAAGCTAGACTTACAGGAGAACGACCATAAGGTGCCCGAGGCAGCAATAGACCCTTGGAGACAAGTCGGCTGGAAAACTGATGTATTGATTCTTGACGCAATTTGAGTGTTCCATCGTCATTAGGAGGCCCTGAACGTTACAATTCACTATCATTTTTGCGTCGGATTCGAAAATCCAGACTCACAGGAGAAGGACCATGTGGTGCCCGAGGCAGCAATAGACCCTTGTAGACAAGTCGGCTGGAGGAAGATGTATTAACTCCCGACGCAATTTGAGTGTTCCATCGTCATTAGGAGGACCTAATCATTAGAATTAACTATCATTTTTGCGTCGGATTCAATAATCAAAACTCGCAGGAGAACGACCATAAGGTGCCCGAGGCAGCAACAGACCCTTGGAGACAAGTCGGCTGGAGGCCGATGTATTGAATCTCGACGCAATTTGAATGTTCCATCTTCATTACAAGGCCCTGAACGTTACAATTAACTATCATTTTTGCGTCGAATTCGAAAATCTAGACTCACAGGAGAAGCATCATATTGTGCCCGAGACAGCAATTACCCTTGGAGACAAGTCGGCTGGAGGCCGATGTATTGAATCTCGACGCAATTTGAGTGTTCCATCGTCATTAAGCGGCCCTGACCGTTACAATTAACTATCAGTTTCGCGTCGGATTCGAAAATCTAGACTCACATGAGAGCGAACATAAGAGGCCGGAGGCAGTAATAACCCCATGGAGACAAGTCGGCTGGAGGACGATGTATTGAATCTAGACGCAATTTGAGTGTTCCATCGGCATTAGGAGGCCCTGAACGTTACAATTAACTATCATATTTGCGTCGGATTCGATAATCTAAACTCACAGGAGAACGACCATAAGGTGCCCGAGGCAGCATTAGACCCTTGGAGACAAGTCGGCTGGAGGCCGATTTATTGAATCTCGACGCAATTTGAGTGTTCCATCGTGATTACAAGGCCCTGAACGTTGCAATTAACTATCAGTTTCGCGTTGGATTCGAAAATCTAGACTCACAGGAGACGGACCACATGGAGCACGAGGCAGCAATAGCTCCTTGCAGACAACTCGGCTGGAGGAAGAAGTATTGACTCTCGACGCAATTTGAGTGTTCCGTCGACGCTAAGAGGCCCTGAGCATTACATTTAACTATCAGTTTTGCGTCGGATTCTAAAATGTTGACTCTCAGGGGAACGACCATACGGTGCCCGAGGCTGCTATTGACCCTTGGAGACAAGTCGGTTGGAGGACGATGTATTGGATCGCAACGCAAAATGAGTGTTCCATCGTCATTAGGAGGCCCTGAACGTTACAATTAACTATCATTTTTGCGTCGGATTCGAAAATCTAGACCCACAGGAGAAGGATGATATTGTGCCCGAGACTGCTATATCCCCTTGGATACAAGTCGACTAGAGGTCGTTGTATTGACTCTCGACGCAATTTGCGTGTTCCATCGTCTTTAGGAGTCCCTGAACGTTACAGTTAACTATCATTCTAGCGTCGGATTCGAAAATCTACTAACAGGTGAAGGATCATATGGTGCACGAGACTGCAATAACCACTTGGATACAAGTCGGCTGGAGGCCGATGTATTTAATCTCGACGCAATTTGAGTGTTCCATCGTCATTAGGAGGCCCTAATCCTTAGAATTAACTATCATTTTTGCGTCGGATTCGATAATCTAGTCTCACAGGAGAAGGAACATATTGTGCCCGAGACAGCAATAACCCTTGGAGACAAGTCGGCTGGAGGCCGATGTATTGAATGTCGACGCAATCTGATTGTTCCATCTTCATTACAAGGCCCTGAACGTTACAATTAAATATCATTTTTGCGTCGGATTCGAAAATCTAGACTCACAGGAGAAGGATCATATTGTGCCCGAGACAGCAATTTCCCTTGGAGACAAGTCGGATGGAGGCCGATGTATTGAATCTCGAAGCAATTTGAGTGTTGCATCGTCATTAGGAGGCCCTGAACGTTACAATTAACTATCAGTTTCCCGTCGGATTCGACAATCTAGACTCACATGAGAGCGAACATAAGAGGCCGGAGGCAGTAATATCCCCATGGAGACAAATCGGCTGGAGGACGATGTATTGAATCTCGACGCAATTTGAGTGTTCCATCGGCATTAGGAGGCCCCTGAACGTTACAATTAACTATCATATTTGCGTCGGATTCGATAATCTAAACTCACAGCAGAACGACCATAAGGTGCCCGAGGCAGCATTAGACCCTTGGAGACAAGTCGGCAGGAGGCCGATGTATTGAATCTCGACGCAATTTGAGTGTTCCATCGTCATTACACGGCCCTGAACGTTACAATTAACTATCAGTTTCGCGTCGGATTCGAAAATGTAGACTCACAGGAGACGGACCACATGGAGCCCGAAGCAGCAATAGCCCCTTGTAGACAAGTCGGCTGGAGGAAGATGTATTGACTCTCGACGCAATTTGAGTGTTCCATCGTCACTAAGAGGCCCTGAGCATTACATTTAACTATCAGTTTTGCGTCGGATT
>NW_025726331.1:0-86751 GCF_021461395.2 Schistocerca americana
GGGGTTTCCGAGGCAAGGCGTGTGGGCATAGGCGGCCGGATCAGCTGTTTCGTTCGTGTCGACGGCCGTTGCGCGCGGGAGTGGAGGGCGGTGTGTCGACACGCCTCCCTTTAACAATGGTCATTATTGCTGCCGTTGTCGGTTTGGAAGGCGACTGCGACCGTGCAAAATGTGTGTGTGTGTGTGTGTGTGTTGGGCCACACGGGCTGTGTGGGCGACAAGATGGCGGACGTGCGCCGGCGGCGGCTGTGCTGTGACAGTGCAAAGTTAAAACAAAACAAGGTGCGGCGAGGACGACTGCAATTTTGCTTTGGACGTAGGTTTGTGTGGTGGCCCTGAAAAGGGCCGATTGTTGTGGGCCGAGCCGGCAAAGCGCGTTGCGTGCAGGGGAGCACGCGGCGCTGCGATTGCCTGGCCTCCTTTAGGCCTTCTTCTCGGTCTTCTTTGGCAGCAGGACGGCCTGGATGTTGGGCAGGACACCACCCTGTGCGATGGTGACGCCCGACAGGAGCTTGTTGAGCTCCTCGTCGTTGCGGATGGCAAGCTGCAGGTGGCGCGGGATGATGCGCGTCTTCTTGTTGTCGCGGGCCGCGTTTCCGGCCAGCTCGAGCACCTCAGCCGCGAGGTACTCCATGACGGCGGCGAGGTAGACGGGCGCCCCGGCGCCGACGCGCTCTGCGTAGTTTCCCTTGCGCAGGAGGCGGTGGATTCTGCCGACCGGGAACTGGAGCCCAGCCCTGCTTGAGCGGGACTTTGACTTGCCCTTGACTTTGCCTCCCTTTCCGCGTCCGGACATGGCGATGGGCTAGCGACGGTGCACACGAAACGGAAACGAAAACGACCGGTGCGAGCGGCAGCGAGTCGAGCAGCGGAGTGCGTGCCGGCGCAGCCGCCGTTACTGCATTTGAGCTTCCTCACTTTCGAGGAGAGCGTATGTAATGGAGGGTGTTGTCCTTCTGGACATTTCCTCCTCTATGTTGAGTGGGTAAATGGTCAATGTTTTTTGGTACGTCATTTTATGGTGCAGTGTGTTTAGTGTTTCTGTGCTGCCTTTTCGGCTGTTTTAATTTGTAATCATGAATTTAGGTCGTCTGTGTCTGTCCAGTGATGTGTCATACAGTCCCAGGTTTTTGACAAGTCTATTGTCTGATCTGGCCGAGTTCTCGTAGAAGCTTTCGGCCAGTTCTTTGAATCGCTCATGGAGCGTTGGAATTCCCGCTGCTTCGTGCAGGTCAGCAGTGGGGAAGCGGAAGGGAAGGTGTAATGCCCTTTTAAGTGCACGGTTTTGCACTGCCTGAAGTTTGCGGAGGTGCCAATCCGCCGCGTATCCCCAGACTGGGCAAGCATACTCCATTATTGGTCTTATTAAGGAACAGTACGTTCTAACTCCTATGTCAGCCGCTAGGGTGCTGTGGGTGTTAAGGATAGGATACAACATTTGCATCCTACCACTAGCTTTCCGGCGCAAGTCCCCGATGTGAGCCCTCCAGGTGAGCCTGGTGTCGAGAGTGACTCCAAGATACCTGGCGGTACGTCGCCATGGAAGCTCTTGGCCGTTCAGCTTGAGCAGTAGCGGCCGACGGGCGGGAGCCCGCTTGCCCAGTTTGCGGGTGATCATGATGGCTTGGGTTTTCTGTTCGTTGAGGGTGATGCGCCACTTTTTAGCCCAGCGGCCGGTCTCGTCCAGCGCTGTTTGCAATCTTCGCGTAACCCTGTCTCTGTTCGGGTTACGCGTGAAGAACGCTGTGTCGTCGGCATACTGAGCAGTGTGCACCAGCGGTACGGTCGGGAGGTCGGCAGTGTACAGGTTGTACAGAACCGGACCCAGTACCGACCCCTGGGGCACACCTGCCCTGATGCGCCGCTTTGTGGAGAGCGACGACTCGATCCTAACGGAGAAGGTCCTTTTGGAGAGATAGCTCGCGAGTAGCTTCACTATCGGACCTGGGAAGCCTTGGGAGTATAGCTTGTAGAGAAGCCCGGTGTGCCAGACAGAGTCAAAGGCAGCGGCTACGTCAAGTAGCACTACCCCGCAGTAACTTTTACGATTGAAGCTTTCGGTAGCTGCTTCGACGACCCTCATTAGTTGCTGGGGCGCGGAGTGTTCCTGCCGGAAACCGAACTGAAAGTCCGGCAGGATTTGTTGTGTGCTGACGTGGTCGAGAATGGGGATGAGTAGCAGGCGTTCGTAAATTTTGCTAAGGGTTGGCAAAAGGCTGATTGGTCGGTGGTTCTGCGGGATAACCGGGTCTTTACCGGGTTTCGCGATCGCAACGACTTCTGCGTGTTTCCAGCACCTTGGAAACTTGCGGGAACGCGTGATCTCATTAAAGATATTTGCGATGTGGGCTACGGCAGGGGGTGGGAGGTGTTTCACTACTACGTTGTTGAGCTGGTCGTGGCCTGGGGCTCTTTTGTTAGGTAGCGACCTGATTACTCGGTTCACGTCGTCGGGTGTGAAGAGCGGTGTGTTTTCTTCGTCGTCGTCGGCGTCGTCCGCCGCAAGGAATGTGGCGAGCTGACGTCGAACGACGGCTTCATGGTCCCTGTCCTGCGCCTCTGCGGGGCGGAACTGTTTTTCAAAGGCATCTGCCAGGGCATTTGCCTTATCTGCGGTGCTAAAGACGAGTCCGCGCTCGCCGTGCAGAGGTGGCAGTCTGGCGCGTCTTTTGGTGATCTGTTTGGTCGCCTGCCAGAGGCTATTGTCGTCCACGCGGAGGGCCGAAAGTCGCGCCGACCATTGCTGGTTGCGGTGCTCAGTGAGTGCGACCTTGAGCTCTCTTTGTAGGCGGTTCAGTAGCCTCCTAGTTACGGGGTTCTTTGTGAGCTTCCACTCTTTGGCGATCCTATTTTTGTTTCTAATTTGGGCAAGCAGGTGCGGCGGGAGTTGCTTAACAGGGGGAGGGCCGTCCGGTGGCTGTGGTGTGGCCTCCTTTGCTGCTTGCAGGATCGTGCTGGTGAGATCTTTAAGCGCCTGTTCTGCGGAATCTGCAGTTGGAGGCGGGGCCTGGGCAATTGCTGAAGTTACGTCAACTTTGAATTGTTCCCAGTTAGTGCGCTTGTATGAGACGTGTTGTTGCTGGAGAGGTACCCAGTCTCCTATGTCGACCTCGAGAATCACGGGATTGTGATCGGAAGACATTCGGTTAACCGATTGCGCGGTCACAAATCCCGTTATTCTTTTGGTGAGCGCTATGTCGAGGACGTCCGCCCTTCCCCCGTTTCTGGGGAAGTGGGTGGGCTCCTCTGGACCCCATATGTGAAAGTGGTGGGTGCGCGCGAGTCGTTGCAGTTGACGACCAGCTCTGTTTGAGTTTCGCGAGTGCCAGTCTGCATGTTTGGCGTTTAGGTCACCGCCAATGAAGAGTTTTCCTCTGATTTGGCCTAGGGCTGCTATGTCGTCCTCTTCCAGAGTATAGGAGGGAGGGCGATATGCTGCAACGACAGTGAGGGGCCCTGTGACAGTGGCAATTTCTATTGCCGCTGTTTCTATTTGCCTAGTTGCTGGTGGGTGGACCTGATGATGGGGGATTCCGCGTTTGACGTATGTTGCTACCCCGCCTCCAGCGGTGGGCCGGTCGGTCCTGTAGCAGTTGTAGTTGGGTACCGACACCCTTACACCCGGTTTAAGGTGTGTCTCGGCCACCATACATACGTCTATGTTTTCATCGCGTAGGAACTCGCGGAACTCGTTGTTTTGTCCGACAATGCCGTTTGCGTTGAAGACGCACATTTTGAGTCCTTGGATGTGGGGTCGTCTATCCATCACTGAAGGGAGGATGCCTCTGCTGTGGTCGCATTGTTGTGCGACCCTTGGAGCACCAAATTAATGGCGGTAAGAATTTGGGCGTTCTGTTGCCTGATTTCGTGGAGCAGTTGCGTTAGGAGGCCTAACGTTTGCTCCACGACTCCTGAGGGCCGTAGGGCATTTGCACTCTCTTCAGAAGTGCTGGGCTGAGGGCCTTTTGATGTGCACTCAGCTGCCTCTACTGGCCGCAGACTGGGCTTGGGACTATGAGGGGGGGAGGCTTCCCTGGACGTTTCTCCGTTAGCGGGGATCGGCTGCTGGGCTAAGTGTATGGTAGGAGTCGTTTGTTGGCTCCTGTCGGTGCCAGCCACACTCGCGTAGCTTGCGCCACCTCGCGGTCTCGAGCGGGTTGCTGGACGTGTTTGGCGCGGTTGTGGATTCGCCGGCGCTCTAGAGTTTGTAGGACCGGCGCCACGGTTGGTTTTTGGTGTGGCGGGGGTTTTGGTCCCTTGTGCGCGTAGGCGGTACTCTTTCTGTACTCGGCAGCCTTGGTAGAAGGCGCCGTGTCCGGATTCACCGCATAGGGCACACTTGCTCTTTGGGTCTCCTCTTTGTAAGGAGCACTCGGAGGTTGGGTGCCCTTCTGCGCATTTCATGCAGCGGGTGGGCATGTCGCAGTGCTTGGCAACGTGCCCTAATCCTTGGCAGTTGTAGCACTGCACATTGCCACTTTTCCTGCGTAGAGGTTCGACTGTGACTGGCACTGACAGGACGTGTGTGACGTGTTTCTGTCTGTTTTGCGGAGTGTCAGGAAGGTTGACTTGATACAGTGGCCATTTGTTGCCACTGTAGACTTCCTTCATGTGGGTGACGCTGTTGACTTCGAAGCCCTGCCTCTGCAGGTCCTTCTTGATGGCGTCAGTGCCCACTTTGCGGGGTAAGTCCCTTAGCACTAGCTTCATTAGACGTTGTTTGGCTGTGGGGAAGGTGTAATGGGGGACTTTGTGTTCAGAGAGCAGGGCCTTCACAGCGGTGTAATCGTCCAGCTCTCTGAACATAAGTTTGATTTTGTCCCCTCCGGCGGACTTCGCTGTGAACTGCTTCTCTCCGAGGCAGTTGCTGACGAGGGAGTGAAGCTCCTCGTAGTTTTTGTCGAATTCTGCGATAATTGGGGGGAGTCGGTGTCTAGGTGTGTGTGTGTGCTGTGGCGCATCACTGCTCCCGGGTACCGCTTCGTCCTCGTCGGACAGTGGCAAGAACTTATTACTAGTAGAGGCAATGCCTCTCGCTTGCTGGGGGGTGGGTGGGCGGGCGGTTTTCCGCGCTTTTTGAAACCCATCCCCGTCGGTGCCGGGTGTTTGAGGGTCGGTTGTCTCTCTGGACTCGTCGATGACGAGGGGGCGGTCTGCCTCGTCTCCGCTCCCTGAGGGGGAGGGAGTACGTGTCTTGGCGGGGGGTGGTGGGATTGATGTTGCTTTCTTTGTTGGCTTGCGCCTGACAGTAGTTCTGTGTTTTTTCGCACTTTTGACTACGTCTTTGATGCGTTTGGAGGGGGCAGATGGGTGTGGCGTCTTGGTTTGTTCGGGAGGAGAGGGTTTAGGGGCGGGAGCGGTCTTTTTGGGTTGGGCTATAGGTAAGGGCTTGGGGAGGATGCTGACTGGGAGATGCCTTTTTTGTGCGGGGGTAAGGTGCTGTGCCAGCGCTTGTGCCTGCCCTGTGGTGATCATCAGGGTGGCCATGGACATCCTACCGCTGGTAGGTGGGAGAGATGAGCTCCTTTTAGTCGTGTACTGCCCATCTGCATGTCGCACGCAGGTAAGGGAACCAAAGTCAATGGCTGCCGTGGGGCTACCAGTCGCCGCCTTAGTTGCCGACACCGTTAGGTTTCCGGCGGCTGACACTGGTCCTATCACGTTAGCAGGCGCGGGACACTGGCCAGAGACCAGGCCCTGACCTGTGGTTTCCCTAACGCTCGGGGGAGCAGAGCTATTCTCTGCGGCAGCTGAGGCGCTCGAGCCGACCGGAAAAGCGGCCGGCGGAAACAAAGAGACGGCGTCGTTGCCGCCAGCAGCGTGCTGCTGGGGCCCCAAGGCGTCACTGCAACTTGCCATCGCAGCCGAAGATTCGCTCGTCATGGACATAAACAATTAGCTGCGAGTGCTCGTCTACGCCTTAATAAAGGCGCATCCGAAAACACCCCTGGTTAGTCACCCGTACAAGCGGGGGCCTATGGCTTCGCGTCACAGACTGACGGAGACTTGCTCAACGCCCGACTGCCGCTCGGCGAATCCCGGCGCAGCCGGGGTGGGGGTGCTTTATGGGCTCGGGTGCGGCGGCCGGTTGCGCGCGCGCCCCATTGGTCGGCGGCCGCAACAGGGCGAGCTGGTAAAGGTGCGGCGGCGGCTGGCGGCGGGTGCCACTGTGTGGGGAGACGCTGACTAGAGCGGAGCGCTTGCTACTGGTGTTGCTGCTGCCGTACGTTGGTTCGAGATGCCGCCCAAGACTAGCGGGAAGGCCGCCAAGAAGGCTGGCAAGGCGCAGAAGAACATTTCGAAGGGCGACAAGAAGAAGAAGCGCAAGAGGAAGGAGAGCTATGCCATCTACATCTACAAGGTGCTGAAGCAGGTGCACCCTGACACGGGCATCTCGTCGAAGGCGATGAGCATCATGAACAGCTTCGTGAACGACATTTTCGAGCGCATTGCGGCCGAGGCTTCTCGCCTGGCGCACTACAACAAGCGCTCGACCATCACGTCCCGCGAGATCCAGACCGCTGTGCGGCTGTTGCTGCCTGGCGAGCTGGCCAAGCACGCCGTGAGCGAGGGCACGAAGGCGGTGACCAAGTACACGAGCTCCAAGTAAGGAGGTGGCTCTGGAATGGAAGGAAGGATGGAGAAGGCTCCTCCGTTGCGAGAGCGGCAAAACGGCCCTTTTCAGGGCCACCAACTTGCCTTTTGCGGGAAGGGCGGAATTGTTGTTGTTGTTTGTGTGGACGGCTGTGATGTATGTGTGCATTTTGATTGTGGGTGGGGGGGCGCGTCAAAGCGTGTTGCGCGGGGTACGGCCACGAGGTTGGTCGCCGTGGCGTGGAATGGTGGCACGCCTCGTTGGCGTGGTTTTTGACCCATTGGTGTTGTTGGGGTGTGTGTGTTACCCGTCTGCGAGGGGGGACAGTGCGATCGGCGACTTTTGTGTCACCGTAACGACGGCCGTTTGCGGGTTTGTTTTTTTTGCACATCATACATGGCGAGGGTGAAATGTGAAGTGTTTTTGTTTGGTTTTTTTTTTTTGCCGCCCACTATTCCCTTTGCTGTACGCCGAGTTTGACAATGGTGCGACGTAACTGCAGCGTGGAGGTGTGTGAGTGACGTTGAAATGAACGTGCCATTAAGACGCATTGTTGTTGTATTGTACTGTACGTGTACGGCGACACGCACGATGATGTACCATTCGACTCTGATGTTTGATAGCCGTGTCTGACTGATTGCGTACGACGCACGCACACCGATGTCGTCATTCAAGATGCACGCTAGACGACGACGGCGGCGGCGGCGGTCGTTTGTTTGGCGAATGTCTGTACACGTGTTTGTCTGTGTCCATCCGGTATGTATTTGTTTGTTTGAAAGTGTTTTGTGTGTCGGTGACGTGGTCCGATCCGTCGCCCCCTGAGTAACTGTCGATCGGCGCGATAGACCGGCGTCACGCAACTGAACCCGAAGTCTTGGGCACACCCGTCATACTGTTGTACACCGTCGCGCTGAGAACGGTAACGAAAGGTTGACTTTGATCGGTCGGAATGTCTGGGCAGAACGTGAGGAATGAGGCAAGAGTGCAAGGAGGGGGGGCAAAAGAGAGAGGAAGGGAAAAAGGGGAGAAACGCATTCGTAGAGCAACGGAACGTTCCCGTGTCGGAGGCGTATTGGAGCCGCACTGAAATGCGTTTAACGGCGGCGCGGCTGCAAGTGTCTGCCGTGGTGAACGTTACCTTTGACGGCTGCATTGGGCTTTGCCTTTGCTTTTGCTTTCGCTTTCGCTTTCGCGTTCGCTTTCGCTTTCCCGGATGTACGTAACGTTTGTTGATATGGTTCTGAGGAAGAGTGTATGACAGTGCCGTGCCGTCCATGTTCGTGTGCCCTCCCATTGTGTGTATGCTATTGTCTGTGTACTTGAATGATGTATGTAGGTGTTAGTGGACATGTTTTACCAGTGGGGGGAAATGGATCGTCGATAGTTGCCGTCACTCTGTCACGGTCGAGATGACGCACCCTCCGTACAGAAAGGTGTCGAGAAAGTGAGTGTGTGTGTGTGTGTGTGTGTGTGTGTGTGTGTGCGTGCGTCCGTGAATTGGCAGTGTTTGGAGGTGGGCGTGCCCTGGATGTGGCTGTTCGTTAGGCGGTAGTGTTGTGTGGACAGGGGAGGGGCATGCGTAACGCTGCTGGCATGGCATTTCGGGAGATGGGAGGGGGCAAACGAGGAAACGAGGAGCGGCGGCCAAAGACGGGACGGGGAGGGGCGCGGGGTGTGGGTGGCTTGCGCCTGTGCTCGGCGTTGTGGTTTGTGCAAAAGAGGAGGAGAAAAACAATGTGAGTTGCCAGGGAGGGGAGCGGTGTTGTGTTGTGGTTGTCGTGGTGTAGCCGCAGACGCGGCTGTCAGTGAACGTGGCGAGACGGACGGATGCGCGGAGGGGCGGGGGCGGCGCATTTCGCCGGTGCCGTGCCGTGCCGTGCCGTGCCATGCCGTGCCATGCCTGAAAGCCGCGTGGTCGCTGTGTTGTTGGTGGCGTGGGGGCGAGGAGAGTACCGTACGGGTGTGCTTGTGCGCCGGAAATGGCACACTGCGCCCGCCCGTCTTGGAGGCTGATGGCTGTGGTGTGGAAATGGGGCGCGGTGATGTTGAAGCAGTTGAAGAACAGAAAAGAAACCAAGAAAACGGAAGGCGTGATGCGGCGGTGGTGGTGAGAGCGGGAAAAACAAAACAAAAAAAAAGAAGGAAAAACAACAAGAAACAAAAAAGAAAACAAAAAGTCTATCAATATTAAAATGTAAATGGAAATGGAAATGGACCCAGGCATAACCTCCCTGCACAAATAGCAGAGAGTCCGATGATAATAAAAATGTGCCAGAATGTTAACGTCCCTACAAAACAAACCCAACGATAATATTAATGAAAGAGTGAACCGTATGTAACATTGCAACAGACATAATGAAACCTGATAAATTGTATAAGGGCAGCAGCGTTGACCTTTGGCCCTGTATTCAGAATAAAAAGAGCCAAAGATCGTTACCCCAATGAAAAAGACACTGAAACACGTATGTAACATAGTAGCGATGGCGAGACATTGTAGCATCTGTGACCAGAGAGTTTGCGCTGGACTGCGCGAGTGTTGCGAGCGGTTCTCAGTCAGTCAGTCAGTCAGTCAGTAGTCGTCGCGTGCAGTACGCTAATAGTCGTCATGCAGAGCGGTCGGTCAGTAGTAGCAGCCGAGTGCGGTTGTTGTGATGTAGGCGGTCGGCAACACTGGTCAAGATGGTGAATAAGGTATACTGTTAATTAATATAATCATTAGATAATGAAAAATTGTATTTATTGTAATTATTCTCCAACAAGTTCCCCAATAATAATTTTTATTTCAAAAGCATTTTTCAAACATTTAATTTTTTATTGAACTAAAGAGTTCGTTGCACTTCACATTTCATTCCACTTCTTTGAAGAAAAATGTCACTAAAATCACAAAAAAAAAGAGAGAATATTATTATTTGCAATGCAGTTCCTCCAAGCGCTGCGCAACAACCAGAGCAGAAATGTGACATCCATTTATTCGGAGGTAAGACTTTAATTCTGATTGTTTTGCACAGGGCCAAAGACCGATATTTCGGTTTAATTGAAGTTTCTTGTCACTGAACGGACTTTTTTAAATGTTGTGTGAAGACTTTATATTTGAGTCAGATTGCGAATTTCACATTTTGGTTGCCATTTTCAATACCTCTCATTGTGGGCGAGGTTACAATTAGCGCAATGTCCATTAGCATCCGTAAATAACATTGTCCATTATTTTAAATTTTGCTGGGAGGTTACAACACACACACAAAAGAAAAAAAAACAAAAAAAAAATTGCATTTATATCCGCTCCTCAATTGTAGATACCCCTTACACAGCTGTGTGCAATGAATGAGTGCTGGCTGGTAATTAATTGCACTCCTTGGAGGGAAATGCCATAGGACGTAGTCTTTAAAAAGTGAATGTTTTTCGTTAAGAGACAAAAGTTACTTTAGAAAAACAGTAATAGTGGGGCTTTTGTTGTTGAACAAAATAAGTACAATGAACATACGTTATCAGATTTGCGCAATGCAGCGTCACACCACCTTTTTGATTATAACACAATATACTATACATCGTCCCGAACCGTGACCAGAGTCGCGAGACGAGCAGAGCACGCCGCCGACGCCCGCTCAGTACAACCGTCCACCCGCTACTACTGTCGACCGACTACTACCTCTCCCGACTCGCGCTACAATATATATAACAACTGTTCCTGGCGACCCGGTGCGTGCCACTACTGTCGTCTGGCGCGGTCCAAGCGCCGACTAGCAGCGATAAAGAACTCTCTGGTCAGACAGAGATGCTGTCATGCCTCGCCATCGCTCTGGTAATGAATACATACGTGTTGCAGCGTGCGTACCACCGGAACACGCAGTGGCGGAGCCAAAGACTGTGTTGTCGAGGTCGAGTGCGAGTGGGAAGAGAGGCAGCGTCGGCACGGAGATGCAAGCGAGCGCGAGACGCACGGGGGCTGCGGCGTGGCGCGTTTGCGGTCGGCGCCTTTGGTGGCAACGGCCGGGACAAGCAGCGGTGTATGGTGTGGTGCGGGGCGGACAGGGGCGGCGGTGGACGGGGAGGAGGCGGCGCGACGACGGCATGGGGGCGAAAACGGGACGGGGGACGGGGGACGGCGGATGTTGAGAGGCGTCACGCGCGGACAGGACACAGACACAGAGACACACAGATTGGAAAGGGAGGGTGCGCGGTAGTAGTTGGGAATGTGCGTACCGTGCGGGATGGGAGTGGGCGAGGAACACGGTCGTGGCCCCTGTTTTGGGTGCGTGTGATGACGTCGGTGTGTTGTGGGAAGGGAAGGTGCTGTGGCGGCGGCGCGTAATGGGCGTAGGCCGAAAAGAGAAAGGAACGTGGGCAGTGTGTTGGCAAGCGTCGGTTCGACTGCGACGTTGATGGGCAGGGCAGGGCAAGGTTAATGGTGGTAGGAGTAGGCGTGTGGGCGCAAAAAATCTGCCGCTGCAGGCGGTGCCGTAACCGCCATGGCGGGAAGGAGAGAGGGCCAAAGAAAGAAAGAAAGAAGAAAAAAAAAAAAAAAAAAAAAAGGAGGGGGGGGGGGGGGGCGAAAGTGGAGAGGCGGTGGTGTGAGAAGGGCGGGGGCGGAAGGAAGGCAGGAAGGACAAGAGGCGAGGCGACGGCTTGCTTTGTGTATCGGTCGGTCTCTGGCTATGCTTCGTTTTCTGCAGCAGGGTCGGTGCGCGGCGTGGCTCGCGGCAGTGGGAACGCCTGGTGGCTGGACGGCCAGCAATGCGGTTGGATGGGCGGCCACAGCACCGCACCTGTGCCCGAGGAGGAGACGCTGGCGGCGGGCCCTGAGGTGAGGCCGGCTCGGCTGGGGCTGTGGATGTGTAGGTGTGGCGCCGCTGCTGCAACAACGAGTAAAACGCGAGAAGAAGGGATGGCGGTAGAGAGGAAAAAAAAAAATATAAAAGGTCGTGTTGTGTTGATGCGCAGGCAGACGCGTACAGAGAGACGAGCCCGGTCTGCAGCAGGGTGTGGCCGTGCCGAGTGCAGAGCAGCGGCGGCTCGGTTCGGTTCGGCCCGGCCCGGCGGGCCGCGCTGTTGTCGCGGACGTGAGCGCCCCCTGGCGGGTGGCCGGAGGCGGCGCGGCGTGTTGGACGTGTGGCTGGTGGCAGTGCACAATTTGCGAGTGGCTGGCGGTGTGGTGTGGCGGTTGGCGCGTCGGGCGGCGGAGAGGTATGTGTTGCGGGCGCCCTTTGCTGCGCTGCGTCGTTGCGTGTGCCGTACAGGGCGGGCGCTTGTCGACTGTGTGGCGAATTGGCGTGAAACGGCTGCCGAGAGGTGTGTGGTAGCGAGCCGGTCGGTGGTGTCAGTGCGAAGGGGAATGTGCGTGCGTTTGGCGGTTTCGGTGTGCTTTTTGCGGCGTGAGAGTGGGAATTAGTGGGGCCGGCTGTTGTGTTGGTTCCTTGTGTCTTGTGTCGCGTAGCGTGATGGCAACGTGGAAGGACGCCGGTTTCGTTTCGAGCCTTGCGTGTGGTTGTCGACGTTGACTGGTTGGCGTGTGCCGATGCACGTGCATGTGTGGGTCGCGAGTGCGTTTTTGGCTGGCTGTGTGTGTGTGTGTGTGTGTTTTGGGGGGGGGGAAGGGGGAGGCGGTGGTGAAAGTGCAGTCGTTGCCACGGGCGTCGTCGGGTGGGGCTGGCTGGGGCTGTGCGTCGTGGCGGAAAGGTGGTAGGTTGCGGGAAGCGAGCCCGTCGTTGACGGTGTCGCGTGAGTTGTGAATCGAGTGGGGCGCGGGGCGCGGGACAGGAGCAGCGTGCCGCTGCGTCGTGGTCGTCAGCAGAGGCTGTGCGTGTGCTTGTCCTTTTTGTGGGCGGTTCGTGCGAGGCGTTTTTGTTTTGTGTTGCCCTAGTTGTTAGTTTATTTTGTTTGTGTTTGTTATTTTGAGACGACGACTGGTTGGTGGCGTGCGCGCGAAGTGGCGGTGTGCGCTTCCCGTGTCGTTTGTGTTGTTTGGTTTTTTTGTTTTTGTGTGTTTTTTTTTGCACTGGGCCCCGGTGGGTGGGTGCGTGTGTGTCGATTGCCGGCTGGCGAAAGGTGCGCCATCGGCGGGGTGGGTCGCCGGCACAAGTAGAGGCGGCGGCGTTGTTGCTGTTGTTGTGTGGTGTTTGTTTTGTTCGGCTGTGTCGGCGAGCTGTGTTGCGGTGCGTGTGAATGGTGGTGCAAAAGTGCTGGCGTTGGGGCTGCGACTGCGACGGCGGCGAGCCGCGGGCGCGCCATTGATAGTGATGTTGTGAACAGCGGCTGTGTACGGTAGTGGTGTTGTTGTAGCACGACGTGCATCCGGGCCGGCGCGGAAAGCGCAGTTGCGGGCGGTTGCCCTTCGGTGCCAGCCCATGTCGCGTGAGCGGCGGGTTGCTCTGGTGTCGACACGTGGTGCTCTGGGTTGTTGTGTGGTGCCCTTTGGCCGGTGGGGGTGGTTCGCGTGTGTCTCGTTCGCGCTCGGTGTCTGGTCGTGGTCGTGCTGCTCCCCCGTCTGTCGGCGGTTTCCGACGTCGTCTGTACGTTTTTGTTCGTTTGCGGCGTGCCTGCCGACGTCGTCCCGTCGCGACCTTTCAACCGAAAGTGTGGCGCCCGAAGGTGAACGAACGTAACCCTGACCTCGGCGCTTTACGCTGAGCCGAGCGAACCGAACCTAACCTGTGGTGTGGCGAGGTGAGCTCAGCCTGTGAGCCCCTAACGTCTACGTAAGGTAAGCTGTCCGGCTCACGCCTCACGTTTGAACGCTTTTTTAACCTACGTTTGACGCTTCTTAACCTAGCACTGACCCCTTAACCTAACGTGTAACCTAACCTAACCTAACCTAACCTCTGACGCCTGACGTGTTTGAATGCTTAACCTAAGTTTGACGCTTAACCTAACCCAAGTCCCCTTAACCTAACCCACGTCCACCTAACCTAACCTAACCTAACGTAGACGTGTAAACGTAATGTGTAACGCGTAACGTGTAAGGTCGGCTGTCGTGTGTGCTTGACGGCAGATTGGGTTGGTCTGTAGATTCGGATTGCGGTTTGCCTCGGTCGAGGGGTTGGGTCGGAAGCGGCGAGGGGCGGCGGCGCCTGTTGCGCAGGCGGCGTCCGTTTGCGGCGGGCAATTGTTGAGAAACGGCTGTGAATGTTGGCGGGCGAGAGGAGGAGGACGGCGCGCGATGTGGCCCGACGGCTGCGGGCCGATCGGGAAACGGCGGGAGGGCGACGGAAGGCGATGGGGCGGCGGAGGCGCGTTTGCACGGCCGTCATCGCCGCACGCCTCGGCTTGTGTGGCTGTGGCGCCGGCCGCGCTGGCCGGGCTGCCGCGGCGACGGTGTGGGAGTTTTGCCGAAGGTTTGGCCATTGTGGCGGGTCGTCGGCTGGGGCTGTGGGGGCGGCATTTGGGCGGGGGCGGCGATTCTCGGCGGGCCGACCCAGGCTGTAGCGCGCGGTAGCTGCAGTTTGGCCGTGGTTTGCGGCGCTGCCGTGGCGACTGGTTGGCGACTGTGGTGTGGCTGTGTGTAGCCCCATCCTCGGTGGTTTGAAAGGCGCGGGCGGTTGTGGCGCAGGTTTGGGGCTGCTCCGCACAGGCTGTCGGACGTTGGGCGGTAGCAAGCGCGGGAGGCGCGGCGCGGCGGCGCGCAGAGTGGCGGCCGCTCTCTCGGCCGTCCGCGCCCGCCCGCGACACTGGCTGGGCCTTGTGATTCTCTGCTCTGCTGCTGTGCTGTGCTTGCGTGCCTGCCGTCCCGCTCGCTCTCGCTGTGTGTTACGCGCGTCGTCGAAATGGCAGATCAGGCGGCTACGAACGAGACTGCTGCGGCACCCGCCGCCACCGGCACTACGAAGAAGGCCAAGTCTGCGTCGTCTGCGAAGAAGCCGCGCGCCAAGCCTGCGCACCCGCGCACCTCTGAGATGGTGACGGCCGCCATCAAGAGTCTGAAGGAGCGCGGCGGGTCGTCGCTGCAGGCGATCAAGAAGTACATAGCCGCGCACTACAAGCTGGACGCGGAGAAGCTGGCGCCGTTTATCAAGAAGTACCTCAAGTCGGCCGTCGTGGCGGGCGAGCTGGTGCAGACGAAGGGGAAGGGCGCGTCCGGCTCGTTCAAGCTTGCCGGCGCCGGCGGCGGGGGGGCGGCCGAGGGCGGCAAGGCTCGTGCTGGCGGTGCCAAGAAGAAGCGCGCCGCTCCGGCCAGCAAGGAGAAGAAGGGCGCCCGTGCGGCCGGCGCAAAGAAGGCTGGTGGCGTGAAGGCGGCGACCGGTCGGAAGGCGGGCGCCGCCAAGAAGGCGTCTGCGGCGTCGGCCGCTCCCGCGGGTGCGAAGAAGGCGGCTGCGGCCAAGCCGGCCAAGGCCAAGTCGCCGTCGAAGGCGAAGAAGGCCGCCAAGGTTCCGACGAAGAAGCCGAAGGCGCCGCGCCCGAAGAAGGCGACGACGCCGTCTAAGGCGAAGGCTTCGCCCAAGAAGAAGAAGTAGAGTAGAGGAGAAAGAGATGGGGGAAAGGAAGGGTTTGGCGCTTGACTCCGTCGTCCCCACCCCCCGTCGTCGTCTAGTGGCGCGCAAGAGACGCGCGGCCCAAAAAAAACGGCCCTTCTCAGGGCCATCAAAGCACGTCGGGGAAGGTTTTGATTGTCGTGTTGCGTTTGGTGTGGGTGTCTGTCTGTATGCCCGTGGGGATGCTGTTTGCGTGCCGTGGTGGTTGGATTGCGGGGGTCGGTGGCGGGTGTGGGCGGCGGTAGCGGTAAGCGGTGTTGTTGTTGTTGTTGTTGTTGTTGTTGTCGTGGTTGATTGTCGCCGTGTTTGTGGCGGCGGCCGACGGTTGGTTTTCTGTCACGTTGTTTAGTTTGAATACGTTGGTTGGCTTGCCTGCGTTCGTTCTTCTCGGATGTCTGTCTTGTCGAGTCGTGTCTGGTCTTTGTTTTGTTCCTTTGTGTGTGTGTGTGTTATGTTTTGCAACGGGGGGCACGTTGAGATGCGGAAGGAGTCGGCGGGGATTTCGGTGGCGTGTAGAGCGAGCGAGCGCGTCGGAGTGGAGTGCGGGTTTTTTTTGTTTTCGAAACGAAAGCGGCGGCCGGCCAGCCACCCGTGCGGTGTGACGTCGGCCGTTGGGTATTGTGCGCTTTGAGCGCCGGGGAGGGATGATGTGTGATTGTTGCGCGCTGCTAGCAGGCAGGCAGAGTGAGCGGGTGTGGCGGACGGACGGGAAGTGGTGGTTTTTGTTTTTGGGTTGCGGGGCGAGAGGCAGGCGACCGACAAAGTTTGCTCGCGACGGAGAGATGTTAGTGGCCCTGAAAAGGGCCGTTTTTGTTTGTGCGGTGCGGTGCCGCGGCGCGGTTTAGGCGCGCTCGCCGCGGATGCGGCGCGCGAGCTGGATGTCCTTGGGCATGATGGTGACGCGCTTGGCGTGGATTGCGCACAGGTTGGTGTCTTCGAAGAGGCCGACGAGGTAGGCCTCGCTGGCCTCCTGCAGGGCCATGACTGCGGAGCTCTGGAAGCGCAGGTCGGTCTTGAAGTCCTGGGCGATCTCGCGCACTAGGCGCTGGAATGGCAGCTTGCGGATGAGCAGCTCTGTGCTCTTCTGGTAGCGCCTGATTTCTCGCAGGGCGACGGTGCCCGGCCTGTAGCGGTGGGGCTTCTTGACGCCTCCGGTGGCGGGCGCGCTCTTCCTCGCCGCCTTGGTGGCGAGCTGTTTGCGCGGCGCCTTTCCGCCGGTGGACTTGCGGGCCGTTTGCTTTGTGCGGGCCATGGCGGTAGCGGTAGCGGAGCGGCGTGCGTGGAGGTTAGGTGTGGCGCGGCGTCCGGTGCTGCCTTGACAACGGGCCCGCGCGCCTCCGTGCTGCGCTTATATGCCCTCGGTTGCGCGTGGTGGGGGGAGGGCGGGCCAGAGTCTATATAGGGGGGCGGCGGGCGCGCTGGGCGCAGACCAGACACTCTCGAGTTAGCGATGCCGCGTGAGACGGACGCACGCGCCGAGCGCTCCGCGCCACCGCTCGCTAATATGTCGACAGCGGACAGGGCCGCGTCCCTGCACGCAACGGGAGTCGAGTCGAGTACGTCGGGAGAGCACTCGCGGCCTTCCGATAGTACTCCTCCTCCACCGCGTAGCGTTGCCCCCGTAGGCAACGCATCAGCAGACAAGGCCGCGTCCTTGAACGCAACCAGAGTCGGTAGCAACACAACCGCTGAACCGACTGTTGAAACAGCGTGTGCCTCCTCTCAGTCCCTCGATGCAATGGATCTCCAGCGCATTAGAAATGAGATGAGGGAGGCATGTATGGACACTGAAGGGAGCTACTACGTCCTCGATGATGAGAACGAGACTCCCGAAACCACAGCCAGCACCGCACCTGCAACAACAACACCTGCAAACCAGGAAGCAGGAACTGCGGAGGCAGCGCTGAACTCCTTGTTGGCCCTCCTGCCGACGTCCAACACATCATTGGCGGCGCACGACAACAGCGCCCCAAACCAGGACAACGCCGGCGACGTCACTGAAATGGAGCACCACATCATTCAGAATAAGAGAAGACATTCTGACGGTGACGCTCCCGTGCCAGCTAATGCACGGAAGTTCCGGAAAGCAGCAGGCCCTCCCGCACGGCCCAAGGCGACGGCCAAAGGTCGTAGGCGCAGCAATGGAGAGGTAGCGCGACAGCAGGCAGACGCAGACGGCTTCCAACAAGTGAAGAAACCGGCAAAGCGCGCCAATATCCCGTCCTCCACCCCGATTGCTGTGGATAACCAATATAGCGCTCTGAGCGACGACGACAGCGAAGACGATGTGCAGATGACGCCCGCACCGCCACGCCGCTCTAAACCGCCACCGCTAGTTCTGGATTACCCTGGCACATTCCGCGAGCTGCAACAACTGCTGCAGAAGGTGCTAGGGAAGAACAACTTCATAATACGAGTGTCTGGGGAGCTATTCAAAGTCCAGACGAATAGCACCACAGACTACATGATGCTCAATAAAACAGTAACAGAAAAGGGCATCAAATTCTACACGTACTCCGCAACGAGAGAGAAACCACTGCGTGTAGTATACCGAGGGTTCTCGTACAAAACGGAACCCAGCCACATCAAAGAGGAGCTGGAGGACTTGGGATATGCTGTGAGCGGCGTGTCCAAAATGAAAAATCCTGGAACGAGAAAGGACTCGCCGCTCTTCTGCGTGTACGCTCCCAACACAGAGCGCAACAGGCAGCTGTTCCAGCTCCGTTTAATAGCCAACTGCAGTGTGACACCCGAAAACCTGCGCAATAAACAACCTTATGCACAGTGCTACAGGTGTCAGCAACTCGGCCACGTCCAGAAACACTGCAACATGGACGAGAGATGCGTGAGATGCGCAGGGGAACACGCATCTCGCGATTGTACAATCAAAGGTATACCACACAAGGACTTCACACCGAAGTGCGCCCTGTGTGGTGAAAACCACATGGCCGCGTATAGAGGCTGTGAACGGCATATAGCCTTCCTCGAGCGCGCCCAAGGCCAGCAGCTGCGCGGAGGGAAGGCGCCCAGAAACGGGAAAACCGCATTCCGCGACTCGCAGAACTGGCCGGCAACCGGTCGGCCACAAAGACGACGACGCCGCCGGACACGTGGAGGTCGACAGCAAACGTTAAAACCTGCGAAGATCCCAGCGAGGATCCCCCCCACTCTACCTCCCTGCGACACTCACCCCGCACTCCAGCTCGCCCACGACGGGTCCTCACCCCACCCCCATACCACGCTCACGAACGGGACCTCACCCCACCCCCTACAGTTCCCTCACAACGGAAGACCGGAAACAGTACCTGACTACCTGCATTTGCGGTTTGGAGCCCGGGTGGTGTTGCTGCTTTGTGCGTCGCTTTGTGAGTGCGGAGAGCGCGTGATATTTTCGTGTGTGTTAAAATCATTGTGAGTGCGGAGTGCGCGTGGTGTTCCTGCAGTAGCTGTTTTTCTTAGTGCGGAGTGCACGTGCTATATTGGCTTTGTGCGTCGCTTTGTAAGTGCGGAGAGCGCGTGATATTTTCGTGTGTCTTAAAATTATTGTGAGTGCGGATACGCGTAGTCTTGTTTTGTGCGTCTTTTTTTTCCTCATTGTGATTAGAGAATAGCGTTTGTGTTACTAAAATGAGTGCTTTTAAATGTGAAGTGTGTGGGCAAGTGTGTAATTACAGAAAGAATCTCAGTCAGCATGTTTGCAAAAACCGTCAACAAGAGCTGCCTGTTGCCACTACAACTACTGTAGCTTCTTATCAGTGCTATGTGTGTGACAAAATTTTTTCTCTTAAAAATAATTTGTATCGCCACCAAAGAAATATTCATGGTTTGCAAGAAGGGGGGTTGTTCTTCAAGTGTACATTGTGCCCATTTCAAAGTAGTTCAAAACAGGGTTGGATAGATCATTTACAAACTGCTCATCAAATTCAACTTAATTCCGAAGATCTGCAGTTCTCAAATGAAGACGAGTTTTTGCAGTGGAAAGAAGACACTGAACGCACGACACATTCAAAGTTTATTAAAACGCATGGGTCTACTAGTTCCACACATTATTATGGCTGCCATCGGTCAGGTAACTTTATCTCAAAGGGTAAAGGCACAAGACATCTTAAATTGACAGGCAGCAACAAAATGAATGGAAAGTGCCCTGCAGAGATGAAAGTAACTGTACACGAAGGTGGAACATATCAAGTACATTTTGTGTCGACCCACATTGGTCACAAACAAGATTTAACGCACCTGCCCCTGAGTCAAAAAGACCGGGAAACCATAGCAACAGATATTGCAATGGGACTTCCGTATGACAAAGTTCTAGATAACGTACGGACAAGTTTGCAGGATTCGGACTTGCAGAGAATCCATTTGACTACCAAGCAAGACTTATATAACATTGCAGCAAGCTATAACCTCTCCTCCAAGTCGGTCAGACATAAAAATGATGCAATCAGTGTCGAAGCTTGGGTAAAAGAAATGAACGAAAGTGAGAATCCGTCTGTGTTATTCTATAAACCACAAGACTCGACTAGTGAACATCAAGAACTGAGGAGTGAGGATTTTGTATTAGTGATAATGAACAGAGCACAACGCGAAATGTTATCAAAATATGGAGAAGACTGTATCTGTATTGATGGAACCCATGGGCTTAACGGGTATGATTTCGAAGTGACCACTCTCTTAGTACTGGATGATCTCAGGCAAGGATTCCCATGTGCATTTCTAATTTCGAACAGGAAGGACGCCGATGTTTTAAGTATATTTTTGCAGTACATAAAATCACAGGTTGGGCCAATTTCCCCGAATGTATTCATGTCTGATTTGGCAGAGTCATACAGTATTGCATGGAACAGGACAATGTGTGCTCCTAAGATGAGACTCTATTGTACCTGGCATGTGGACAGAGCATGGAAAACTAATATCAAGCGGAAAATTTCAGATCTGGATAAAAGAAATGAGGTGTATCGGCTCATTAAATCAGTGTCAATGTTGAGAAATGTAAGTATGTTTCAGGAATCACTGCAAAAAGCACTGCAGAAGCTCAGTAGTGACCCTGACACATCAGAATTTGCTTCATACTTCAAGACACACTATGAGGGAAATGTGGAGTGTTGGGCCTACTGTCACAGAATGTATGCTGGGCTCAATACCAACATGCATGTGGAGAGTATGCATAGGACGTTAAAGGAAATACATGGTAATGCAAGACAGATAAAACGACTGGACAAAGGCATATCTACACTAATGTCCCTAGTTACAGCCAAGATGTTTGACTGGCTTATAGCAAATGTAAAAGGGAAGGTTACAAGCAAAGTTCAAGACATTCGTAATAAACACAAAACTAGTTTGTTAATGGACAAGGACCTCATCACTGAGGTAGATGGTGGTTGGGAAGTGCCATCCACATCATCTTCAGAGGTCTACATTGTTAAAGATAACAGAGTCAACTGTGAGTGCAAATTAAAATGTAGTGATTGCAATGTGTGCATACATAGGTATTACTGTACATGTATGGATTACAGTATTAGATTCAATATGTGTAAGCACATTCACACTGTTTGCCGAGATGACAGTGTTGGTGAAAATCCCCTGCAAAGTCCAGAGGTGCTGGGTACTGATGTTGATGCCACCAGTGAGAGAGCAGCAATATTAGCTGAAGTAAGCACAAAATATGTTTCAGAAACACCAAAATCTTTGTTAGAAGGGAGACAGAAGCTTATTTCAGAGTTTTCCAATATTGTCAGTGGAATGACTGAGACTGAACTTCAGTTGGCCAAAAAAACTGTGCTATCCTTAAAGGCAAATGTAGGAGCTGTTCGAGCCCGAAACAGTAATTTCAAACAAACAGATAAGGGCCATAAAAGAAAGCTAATACCACAGAGGAGGCTGTTTTCTACCAAGAAGAAAACAGCACGTAATATTTCTCTGGCTGTTCCAAATGCTGAAGAAAGATGTGAAGTAGTAAATTCACTTCTGAATGAGGGTATGTATCAATTTTCAAGTTATTGAGTACATACATTTATGTGTTGAACCTTGGCAGAGTAAAATGTAATTCATGGTTAATATACGAATTTGTGTTCAGTACCTGTCAACTTTGTGTGAATTATAATTTGAAATTTATATGCAGAGTTCGACATGAATCATGATGTTCCTGCGGAGCATAGTCGTGCCGTGCCAGATGTACAGCACAGCAAAACAGGTAAAACTTGATGGGATCCATCATTCTAAATATGTGTGGTACTACTATAATGTCCTCACACCAAATAAACATGTCACATTAAGTAAAATTTAGAATTTTGCTGTTCAGTAGCAATGCAGTGTGTTTGGAATCTGATGTAATAGTTACTTGCAGTACAGTATATGTATATACTATCTTTCAGTACCTATCAATTTTGCCTCAATTGTGATATGAAATTTATTTGCCGGGCTTGACACCAAAAATCACTTGCATGTTGTAGAACAACCACACAGTATGTTATGGCAGTCAGGTATTCATCATGGTGCATCAGGTGTGTGTAAAGTAAATCTAATGGAGATAACATATCTGAGTATGATAATAATCTGAATTCATATTAATGTATACTCATATCTTTAAATTCTATTTTACTGTGTCTGCATTATAATATAAAATTAATTTACAGGGCTGGACATGAACCAGTTTGTTGCTGTGCAGCATGGTTATGCCATACCAATTGTGCAGCACAGCACAACAGGTAACACTCAATCGGACCCATTATTCCGAATGTATCTCATACTGCTCTAATGTCCTCATATCAGCTAAGGGTATCAGATTAAGTAATATTCACAATGTTGTTGTTCAATAGCAATGTAGTGTGTTAGTATTCTGATTTAAAAGTTACTTGCAGTGGAATATATTCCACCTTTTAGACCTATCAATTTTGTCTGTATAATAACCCAAAAATTATTTGCAGGGCTTGACACCCACAATCAGGTCCATGTTGAACAACCACACACTATGCCATGGCAGCCTGGTGTTCATCATGGTGCATCAGGTGTGTGTAAAGTAAATCTAATGGAGATAACGATATTTGAGTATAATGAAATCTGAAGTTATATATGTATATTGATACTTTTATATTCTATTCTACTGTCTGCAATATAATATAAAATTAATTTACAGGGCTGGACATGAACCAGTTTGTTGCTGTGCAGCACGGTTATGCCATACCAAATGTGCAACACAGCACAACAGGTAACACATTAATGGAGCCATTATTCCCAATGTATCTCATGCTGCTCTAATGTCCTCATATCAACAAAAGATGTCAGATTAAGTAATATTTACAATGTTGCCATTCGGTAGCAATGTAGTGTGTTTGGATTCTGGATTTAAAAGTTACTTGCAGTGGAGTATAAGCCACCTTGTAGAACTATCAATTTTGTCTGAATAATAACACAAAAATTATTTGCAGGGCTTGATACCCACAATCTGGTCCATGTTGTGCAACAACCACACACTATGTAATGGCAGTAAGGTTATCATCATGGTGCATCAGGTGTGTGTAAAGTAAATCTAATGGAGATAACATTATTTGAGAATAATGAAGTTCTGATTTGATATCTGTATATTGATACTTTTGTATTCTGTTATTCTGTCTGCAATATTATATAAAATTATTTTACAGTGCTGGACATGAACCACATTGTTGCTGTGCAGCATTGTTAGACCACATCAAATGTGCTGCACAGCACAGGTAACACCTGATTGAACCCATCATATCAAATGTCTGTGATACTGCTCCAATGACCTTATATTCTTTAACAATGATAAATTATATATAAGCAGCACATCAGGTATGTAACATTGTTTTTTTAATTAAGTAAGCCTATTTATTAAAGTAATAGTGTTTCATCTGACGACTGCCTGTCTAATATATGAAATGCAAACTTTCTACTTTACTCGGCTTAGGCCTATACAGTGTCTAAAGTGGTAGTTGTGGAGAAGACAGAGTAGTAGTTGTAATTATATTCTTTCTGAACAGTAGAACTTCAATGCAGTGTTTACTTGCAGTCTGGATTATGCCATGTCAAGGAGCAGTGAGGGAGGTCCCAAACATTTGGATCTTGACACCGATGTCAAGTCAGGCACCTTAGGATGCCACAAGAGCTGATGACGAGGACTGGGATACACTCAGCCTTATCTGGCCACCAGAAGGAGAGTGGAAAGAACCTTGGAATTCCATCACTTCAGAGGGGGCAATCTGGATCCATTCAGCTTCATCAAGCTTAGTGAATGGCCAGACAGGTATGTAATGGTATTGCAGTTAATAGGGCACAATATAAGGATGTTTTGATGCTGGTTTTTAGTCCAGTACATCATTATCCACCATGTAAATTGTTATCATTTGGGAGCAATGTGATATATCTGAATTCTGATTATATGCTTACTTGCAGTCCGGACTATGCCGTTATGCCATCTTGAGGACTAATGAAGGAAGTCCCAAACATTTCGAGCTTGGCACTGATGTTGAGTCAGCCCCTCAGGTTGCCTCAAGAGTGAAGGACCTTATATCCACAACATCTGGACTTCAGAAGGCCAGGGCTAGGATCCACTCAGCTTTGCCTGGCTGCCAGAAGGAAAGTGGAAAGGAACTTGAGCGGGCCACTGTGGCTGAGCGGATCTAGGCACTTCAGTCCGGAACCGCATGACTGCTACGGTCGCAGGTTCGAATCCTGCCTCGGGCATGGATATGTGTGATGTCCTTTGGTTGGTTAGTTCCAGGGGACTGGTGACCTCTGATGTTAAGTCCCATAGTGCTCAGAGCCATTTCAACCATTTTGAAAGGACCTTGGTATTCCATCCCTTCAGAGGTGGCGATCCGGTTCCTTTCAGCATCATCAGGCTTAGTGAATGGCAAATCAGGTATGTAATGGTATTGCAGTTAATAGGGCACAATATAAGAATGATTTGATACTGGTTTTCAGTCAAGTATATCATTAACCATTATGTAAATTGTTATTACTTGGGAGCAATGTGACATATCTGAATTCTGATTAAATGCTTACTTGCAGTCCAGACTATGCCATCTTGAGGACTAGAGGGAAGTCCCAAACATTTGGAGCTTGGCACTGATGTCGAGTCAGGCCCCATAGACTGTATCAAGAGTGGAGGACCTTATATCCCCAACGTCTGGACTTCAGGAGGTCAGGACTGGGATGCACTCTGCCTTACCTGGCTGCCAGAAGGAGAGTGGAAATGTCCATGAAATATCAGCACTTCAGACGTCAGGACTGTGATTCACTCAGCCTCATCAGGCCTAGTGAGAGGCAAGTCAGGTGTGTAATGGTATTTCAGTTAATCCGGCACAATATAAGTATTTTTTGATACTGGTTTTCAACCCAGTGTAATATTAATTATTATTCACACTTTTGTTATTTGATAGCAATATGGCATGGCTGAATTCTAATTGAATATGTATTTACAGTCCAGAGTGTGATGCATTGAAAGCAGATGGGAAGGACCTGAGATGTCTCCACCATTTGGAGTTCAGGATAGCATTCCACACTGTCCTCTACAGCTGCGTCAGGATCAGATTTGAGAGGAACTGCAATATCTGATCCCAGAACTAAAGACCACTCAGCATCTTCAGGAAGACTCGACTATGTGGAGGTCATGCATCTATAATAAGTAGAATTAGGGACTGAAATGCTGTTGGCATGGCCGGGTCACTACAGTCGTGCATGAAGTAAGTAACAATAATTCATGTAGTAATACACCAGATAACACCGCTTTTATCAAATTCCGATAATTTCCTGTATAAAACACAAAAAGTCATGACAAGTAAACATTTGTTAAACTGATACATTCCACATAATTATAAAGTGTCATAATCATGATCTGTGAAACAAATATTAATTTAATATCTAATGCGATCTGATGAGAATTTTATTTGCAGGTCCAGTCATCAAGAACTGGATTTCTACAGCATCAACAACAGCCAGAGAAATACTACGTGCTCTTTTCTTCTTGGTAGAAAACAGACTCCTCTGAGGCATAGACTTTCTTTTATGACCCTTATCTGTTTGTCTGAAATAACCATTTTGGGGTCAAACAGCTTCTACATTTGCCTTTAAGGATAACGTAGTTTTTTTGGCTAACTACAGTTCCATTATACATATATAAATTCAGAATTTCATTATAATCAAATAATGTTATCTCCATTGGATTTACTTTACACGCACATGACGCACCATGATGAACACCAGGCTGCCATGGCATAGTGTGTGGTTGTTCAACATGGACCTGATTGTGGGTGTCAAGCCCTGCAAATAATTTTTGGGTTATTATACAGACAAAATTGATAGGTCTAAAAGGTGGAATATATTCCACTGCAAGTAACTTTTAAATCAGAATACTAACACACTACATTGCTATTGAACAACAACATTGTGAATATTACTTAATCTGATACCCTTAGCTGATATGAGGACATTAGAGCAGTATGAGATACATTCGGAATAATGGGTCCGATTGAGTGTTACCTGTTGTGCTGTGCTGCACAATTGGTATGGCATAACCATGCTGCACAGCAACAAACTGGTTCATGTCCAGCCCTGTAAATTAATTTTATATTATAATGCAGACACAGTAAAATAGAATTTAAAGATATGAGTATACATTAATATGAATTCAGATTATTATCATACTCAGATATGTTATCTCCATTAGATTTACTTTACACACACCTGATGCACCATGATGAATACCTGACTGCCATAACATACTGTGTGGTTGTTCTACAACATGCAAGTGATTTTTGGTGTCAAGCCCTGCAAATAAATTTCATATCACAATTGAGGCAAAATTGATAGGTACTGAAAGATAGTATATACATATACTGTACTGCAAGTAACTATTACATCAGATTCCAAACACACTGCATTGCTACTGAACAGCAAAATTCTTAATTTTACTTAATGTGATATGTTTATTTGGTGTGAGGACATTATAGTAGTACCACACATATTTAGAATGATGGATCCCATCAAGTTTTTCCCGTTTTGCTGTGCTGTACATCTGGCACGGCACGACTATGCTCTGCAGGAACATCATGATTCATGTCGAACTCTGCATATAAATTTCAAATTATAATTCACACAAAGTTGACAGGTACTGAACACAAATTCGTATATTAACCATGAATTACATTTTACTCTGCCAAGGTTCAACACATAAATGTATGTACTCAATAACTTGAAAATTGATACATACCCTCATTCAGAAGTGAATTTACTACTTCACATCTTTCTTCAGCATTTGGAACAGCCAGAGAAATATTACGTGCTGTTTTCTTCTTGGTAGAAAACAGCCTCCTCTGTGGTATTAGCTTTCTTTTATGGCCCTTATCTGTTTGTTTGAAATTACTGTTTCGGGCTCGAACAGCTCCTACATTTGCCTTTAAGGATAGCACAGTTTTTTTGGCCAACTGAAGTTCAGTCTCAGTCATTCCACTGACAATATTGGAAAACTCTGAAATAAGCTTCTGTCTCCCTTCTAACAAAGATTTTGGTGTTTCTGAAACATATTTTGTGCTTACTTCAGCTAATATTGCTGCTCTCTCACTGGTGGCATCAACATCAGTACCCAGCACCTCTGGACTTTGCAGGGGATTTTCACCGACACTGTCATCTCGGCAAACAGTGTGAATGTGCTTACACATATTGAATCTAATACTGTAATCCATACATGTACAGTAATACCTATGTATGCAAACATTGCAATCACTACATTTTAATTTGCACTCACAGTTGACTCTGTTATCTTTAACAATGTAGACCTCTGAAGATGATGCGGATGGCACTTACCAACCACCATCTACCTCAGTGATGAGGATCTTGTCCATTAACAAACTAGTTTTGTGTTTATTACGAATGTCTTGAACTTTGCTTGTAACCTTCCCTTTTACATTTGCTATAAGCCAGTCAAACATCTTGGCTGTAACTAGGGACATTAGAGTAGATATGCCTTTGTCCAGTCATTTTATCTGTCTTGCATTACCATGTATTTCCTTTAACGTCCTATGCATACTCTCCACATGCATGTTGGTATTGAGCCCGGCATACATTCTGTGACAGTAGGCCCAACACTCCACATTTCCCTCATAGTGTGTCTTGAAGTATGAAGCAAATTCTGATGTGTCAGGGTCACTACTGAGCTTCTGCAGTGCTTTTTGCAGTGATTCCTGAAACATACTTACATTTCTCAGCATTGACACTGATTTAATGAGCCGATACACCTCATTTCTTTTATCCAGATCTGAAATTTTCCGCTTGATATTAGTTTTCCATGCTCTGTCCACATGCCAGGTACAATAGAGTCTCATCTTAGGAGCACACATTGTCCTGTTCCATGCAATACTGTATGACTCTGCCAAATCAGACATGAATACATTCGGGCAAATTGGTCCAACCTGTGATTTTATGTGCTGCAAAAATATACTTAAAACATCGGCGTCCTTCCTGTTCGAAATTAGAAATGCACATGGGAATCCTTGCCTGAGATCATCCAGTACTAAGAGAGTGGTCACTTCGAAATCATACCCGTTAAGCCCATGGGTTCCATCAATACAGATACAGTCTTCTCCATATTTTGATAACATTTCGCGTTGTGCTCTGTTCATTATCACTAATACAAAATCCTCACTCCTCAGTTCTTGATGTTCACTAGTCGAGTCTTGTGGTTTATAGAATAACACAGACGGATTCTCACTTTCGTTCATTTCTTTTACCCAAGCTTCGACACTGATTGCATCATTTTTATGTCTGACCGACTTGGAGGAGAGGTTATAGCTTGCTGCAATGTTATATAAGTCTTGCTTGGTAGTCAAATGGATTCTCTGCAAGTCCGAATCCTGCAAACTTGTCCGTACGTTATCTAGAACTTTGTCATACGGAAGTCCCATTGCAATATCTGTTGCTATGGTTTCCTGGTCTTTTTGACTCAGGGGCAGGTGCGTTAAATCTTGTTTGTGACCAATGTGGGTCGACACAAAATGTACTTGGTATGTTCCACCTTCGTGTACAGTTACTTTCATCTCTGCAGGGCACTTTCCATTCATTTTGTTGCTGCCTGTCAATTTAAGATGTCTTGTGCCTTTACCCTTTGAGATAAAGTTACCTGACCGATGGCAGCCATAATAATGTGTGGAACTAGTAGACCCATGCGTTTTAATAAACTTTGAATGTGTCGTGCGTTCAGTGTCTTCTTTCCACTGCAAAAACTCGTCTTCATTTGAGAACTGCAGATCTTCGGAATTAAGTTGAATTTGATGAGCAGTTTGTAAATGATCTATCCAACCCTGTTTTGAACTACTTTGAAATGGGCACAATGTACACTTGAAGAACAAACCTCCTTCCTGCAAACCATGAATATTTCTTTGGTGGCGATACAAATTATTTTTAAGAGAAAAAATTTTGTCACACACATAGCACTGATAAGAAGCTACAGTAGTTGTAGTGGCAACAGGCAGCTCTTGTTGACGGTTTTTGCAAACATGCTGACTGAGATTCTTTCTGTAATTATAGACTTGCCCACACACTTCGCATTTAAAAGCACTCATTTGACTTACTACCTTTAATTGCTGGTTTAATTCAAGTACATGGAGCAAATATTGAAGACATGGGGGCTGGCCAGATTGGCCGAGCCGTTGTAGGTGCTTCAGTCTGGAACTGCGCGACAGCTATGGTAGCAGGTTCGAATCCTGCCTCGGGTATGGATGTGTGTGATGTCCTTAGGTTAGTTAGGTTTAAGTAGTTCTAGGGGACTGATGACCTCAGATGTTAAGTCCCATTATGCTCAGAGCCATTTGAACCATTTTTGAAGACATGGTTGTAAGTGCTACTCTGAGATGAACAGACGGGAATTTGTGTCTGTCTTTCTGACAATTTTAATACAAATGATGGATACATCATAATTGCGCAAGATTTCTTGTAGCATAATTCACACAATGTACGCATCCTCTGAAACATTATGATGTAATATAACACAGCTGGAAATGTTATTAATTTTAGCTTTTTGAAATAGTTAGGTATTTCCCATATTACTGCAGAAGTTGTATTCTAATGCATGACGATTGGCATAAACATAAGAAAGTCCCAATTGGGCACTGCTGATAGATACTCGTGATTTTTTCCATGTGTCTACTACTGCATTTGTGACCTACACAAGCATGTTTTTATAGGTTTGAAAACAACATCAAAATTGCTTGAGGTAAAGGCAAATAGGTACTTTCAACTCTTAAGATTTATGTCTGTCATTTATAGTGCTGTAAGATTGATTGTTCACTGTCATCATGGTACAAGCAGTATTTCTCCTTAAGTGTCCAATGTAATTATGTTTTTTGTATGTATACTTGTAATCTGTTTCTGTAATACTTTATTATTCATGACACTTCTTTTTGTACTAATGTATCTGCAATTAAATGATTGGTTGTATATTGTCAGAGTACTCAGTAAACTTTTATTTTGTACAACGTACAATGTATGTATCATGTTGTAATTTCATTGTACTGTTGGTACTGTATATATGGAATTATTTCATAATGTTCTAAATTGTACAACTTTTGAATGTTAATGTGGTGTACTATCCTAAGAAACAATTGAAATTGTGGCATGTAGTGTAACACAGATTGTGTTTTCAAATATAGTTATCTGAATAATCAAATATAGTTTGCTACACCATTTGTATGACCAGTGAGAGAATTTAACCATCTATGATTGAGACTGTAGTTTGCAAAGTGCTGTAGTTTGCAAAGTGAAAGGAATTCATTTGTGACCTTTGAGATTTTTTTAATGATTAACTGTTGATATTACTACACTCCAAAAGATAATGGTATCCTCTTGGAACATCGGATATTGAGTCCCAGGCTAAATGCACCTTGTTCCCCACATTTGGTTTACTCTGTTGTGTTAGTAATTTATAGAAAGTTAATGATTCAATAAAATTATATCACTGAAGAATTTTCATTTTCATTATTGCACTGCCTGTCCTACATAATTAAATACCATTCTCTGTGCTGCAGTGTCAAGAAAGTAGTCATCCTAAATATGTTATGTAACATGAATGTACTGAATGCATAAACAAATTGAGCCTCTGAAGCAAATCTCATAGGTGGTTCACGATTTTATCCCCAGCACCTCCCTGCATATCTTTCTACATTTAACAAAAAATCAGCCCCTAGGCTGAGAGTAAGAATTCTTCTCTATCATTTCAGTCAACAAAGGTCTGCCTGGAAGGTCTTGGAGAGAGCCACTGGTTTGTTTGGAAAGATATGGAAAGAGGTAGTAGATTATCAAAGTTTGATGACTGGCTCAATTGGCAAGAGAGCTACTCTACAAAAACCAGTGTGGTATCTGGATTCAGATTCAGGCTGGTTCACAAATTTCATGTTTCATTAATGTTTCAAAAACAGTACACTCCACTGCACTGTAAAAGATATCATTTTTGCAGTGTATACATCACAAATGGTTCTAATTGTTACATCACTTCCCATGAAGCTAGGTTATTGTTCATGTCTAATAGTGGAAAAACTGGGATGTGACAAACAAATTAAGTCACCATTAATCTCATTATCTTGCAGTTCCTTGGAAAATATTTCTGACCAGTTTCCTGTTTTTTTTTATTTTTTTTTTATGAAATGCAAGTGCTGCCACCATGCGCCACAGTACTGATGCTTGCTTGAGTTGAGAACTGGTAACACCTAATATCATGACAATACACATGATGTATTGAACAATTAGTCAGGATATTTTAATAACACGGGACATTGAGCCAGAATGGAGTCTGGTCCCTTTTTTCTCGCCAGGGTATATCACCCGTGCAAGAATCTTTTCCATGTTCTGTGTGTTTACACATAATCCCTGGGGTTCTCGTTATGCATCCAATAGCCAAGATGGTGACTGCATAAAGATGCAATTAATGAAACTTGTACTTCTGTGCAGAACACTTTTAAAATAAAAATATTAGGTCTCACACTATAGATAATTGATAATATTTGAAGTCTTGTGGTGATATACAAAACTTTTCAGAGGATAATAGAATAGCTACATTTTCAGTTGTGATCAGTAACTTAATACCAAGAACGATCTCAAGAAAGAGATGTAAGCTAACTGCTGAGAAATTAACTGTCAAGAGTCATGAAATATACTGGATCTAGTGTTATAATGAGACTGATGAATTCTTTTCATGGGAGGAAATTTGCATTACTGTGATAAATGTCAATTTCACAGCAAATTCAATTATATAATCACTTTAATTACCTCCAGAATTTCTATGTCTACCTAATCTTATTATTATCTGAGGTATGTTGGTAGTTGTCTTTGTAGGATTTTGTTCTGAAATGATGTTTGGTGAAATGTAGGATGCATAACACTTAAACAAGTATACTGCAGCTAAATATATTATGAACTGATATAAATAACATTCTGATTTACAGTGTTATGCATTGTTATGTTTTCAGTGTGTGTTGTATCTGATGTACAACTATATTATGAGTAGTAATATAAGTCAGAAATGGAATCAGACATTTTAACTTTAGAGCGAGGGTTTTCAAAATAATACTCAATAAAAAATAATTATGTATAAAGGAAACTTACGTTAAAGTGACATGTTCCACATCATTACGAAATATCGTATTCATAATCTATGGAACAAGTATTTATGTATGTATGTATAATAGAGATGGTACAATAATACTATTATACAAAATAAAACAGCAATATGTAATACTTATGTATGGTTAGTTTTCACCCACCCCAATATGTGGTTGGGGGATTTGGATTTTAAAAAAAAGTTCAGAGAAACAAAATTTAAACAACAACATTGAGTCATTAGATAAACTCTTGTGAAGAAGGGGAAAATAATTAAAAATATAACAGAATAATTTTGCTGCTTAGTAAATGTGGAACATATTTGGCCAACCACAGCCACCCTCTGGACACACTAAAATCTCCCATGAAAAAAAACGACAGAGGGTCTTTAAGACAAACTTAATGAGATAATCAGACACAAACAAGAGTAGTGTCACTGATTAATCACCAGACTGATGTGAATTATACATCATCTTTAGAAAAACAATTCTGTTAATCATTTTCAAGTAACAATCAAAATTTAGTAACAAATATTTGCAAAAGTTGACTTGTTGAAGGAACTCAAAAATTCTACTTAATCTCTAATTATTTTCCTTCAAGTCAGCAGACGTTTCTTTGCTAATCAAAGTTCGTGAGGATGAATGTGTGAGTAGCTTGGTGGAACATGGAAGTAATGAAATGCTTTCATAATGCTTAAAGACAGCCAACTGGCTGGCTACTGCCCAGTTAGCCATTTTGGGCACTCCCTCTGTCAGGTCTACTTTATCTGGTGCGTGGGTTCAGATGGGGAAGAAGTAACATATACAAAGGTTGACAGCCACGTCCCAATGTACAGTTTCTGTCAAGATGAACAAGCAGGGTGAGAATAGATCTATGGTAGTAGGTGACCGTGTAGCAGTGCTGAAGCAGGTAGCATGCATTGCATAGCATAGAATGATATCTTCAGTCTGTGTGAGACCCTCAGTTTCTCAAACCCTCAACCAGGTGCCACTCCCCTCATATTACACTGTATGCAGGAGAATTATCAGTGAAAACTGAGCAATAACCTCTTAGAGGGTCTCACTGTCAAGGATCATGTGGTGGAAGACATAGACATTAAATAGGCATGTACCATCACAGCAACTGCCTGTGCTGATGTGATTAAGGGTGCTGTAAAGGCTGATATATGTCATTGACAAAAACAGCCAGCCCGCATTTTGCTCTGTCATTGGTACTGTCTTCTCTTCAGTGGAGGCTATTGTCTACCAACACAGGAGTGTCAATAGGTTCAAAAATGTTCCTTGCAAACAGAGACACAATTGTCTTTCCAGCACTATGAGCATCATTTCCTGTATGTGAATTCTGTAACCCATTACATGGGTGCAATTTTATCTACTTTGCTTCTTCTACCCTTCTATTGTGACAGTGGGGCCACACAGGATTAGCCAAGAGGTCTAAGGCACTGTAGTCATGGACTGCGTGGCTGATCCCAGTGGAGGTTCGAGTTCTCCCTCGGGCATGAGTGTGTGTGTTTGTCCTTAGGATAATTTAGGTTAAGTGGTGTGTAAGCTTAGGGACTGATGACCTTAGCAGTTGAGTCCCATAAGATTTCACACGATAAATAATCACTCAGCACTTGCTACAAATACTTTTATTCTTGTAGCATATACACAGTGGATGTAGCATAGAATAAAAGTATTTGTAGCAAGTGCTGAGTGATTATTTATCATCATAATTACCAGCTCCTCACTGCCTGCAACATCAACAGAAACATATGCACGAGCCAACTCTCCAAAAACAATCAAAATCCTTCACCTTCAGGTGATCTTGTCATAAGGAAATAAGAGTAGTGGTCATGGCAACTGGAAGATTATGGAAGAAAATGTTTCAGTGTCAAACTCTAGTGGTAGGCTTGCTACCCAAAAGCCAAATGCTCCCCAACCCACACAACACTGATGCTTCCACATTCGCGTCTGTAAATCCTGCTTTTCCTACCCCACAGATCAGTTGCCCACTGTCAAAAAAAAAAAAAGGGTTCAAATGTGTGTGAAATCTTATGGGACTCAACTGCTAAGGTCAGTTCTCTTCTCTTTAGAGAATTGATCTGGCAAAGAGACAGTTCTTCTTGCTGCCGTATAGGGCAGCAATATTATTGGGGGTTAGAACCAGCGGTTTGACATCCCCACACTGTTTTCACCACTGTAACAGCATAGGCCAGAGATGCTGGGATTTGGTGACCTACAATTAATCTGAGAGTCCACTGAATGTGATTCCTTTCATTATTTTTACTTATTACAATCTTTCTCTGCTTGGAAAATAGGGTAATCACTTCTCAAATCTGAGAGGTATCTGAAGTAGTCAATGTGCACCAATGAGGTACATGCTGCCTGCTTCATGTGTGCCTCAACATATTTACTGTAAGATGTCTTACCCTTGCAAGTCATTACCATAAGACCCAACTAGTGAAATTTAAAACATCACATGATGCTGATGATGAATGCCCTAACCACTGCACACATTAATACCTGTGTTTACATACTGTGGTAAGTAGGAATGCCAAATCATAATAAATGTAACAGTCTTTCCAGGTCTTTATTGTTCCTACTAGTGACTTGTACTGCATCCATGATCCATTGATAAGCTGCTTCATATTTTAAAATCATGTCCATGAGGTCTCTACATATTACCCTATCTACTATTTGGAGCATAGAAGCAAGCCTCACTGTTCCCTTTTCTATAAGTAGTATGCCATTAAACAGGCCCGTTATTAAAGTATATTGTCAAAATTCAAACAACAGAAACTCCAGGGAAGGATATCAACAGTGTAGGAAAAGACACATTGCTGCTTACCATAAAGTTTATATGTTAAGTTAGAGACAGACACAATTAAAACACACTTAAACACAAGCTTTCGGCCACAGCCTTCATCAGATAAAGAGAAACACATCATTCATTCACACAAGCAAGCACATCTCACGCACACATGACCGCCACCTACAGCAGCTCAGCCAAAATGGGGGAGTTGGGGAAACCTTCTCAGAAGATCCCTCCCTTCTCTCATCATCAAAACCATATCCCTAGATACTGGAGCCCTGATAGTTTTATCATAGCTTTCAAATAATTATTTAAGAACTCTGAACCATTATAACTGTTTTTCATGGAACTGAGGTATTTAATGGCTCACGAGGACTTTTTAATATCTGCCGTTATCCACTTGTTTTGTGAGACATTGATATGATGTAGGTACCTCTGGAAATGTCTTTTCAAAATTCAATTTAAAAATGCTGAGTATTTAGAGATTTTCACATTTTCATCAGTTTCTCCATATAATTCATCTCAACTTTAGTTTGCTTGTTATTTTGAAATATCTTCTATTTTTATTTCTGATAGATGTCTTTCACAAACTTGCAGTTTCGGGGATTTTCTGATGCCAGATTTTACTGTTGTTATTTGCCAGAAATGGTCTGACAGCCAAAGATATTTTTCAGCTACATCACACTTTTCCCTGTCCATGTTTTTATTACACCATTGACCAACAGGGACATGCGAAAACTCTGAAGAATATTGATGAGGGTTTTGTTTTCATATTTGTGTTTATGTCTCCACAGAGAGGTTTGTTTACTTTAGTGTCTGAGGCTTTTAGAACTTCTGTTAATTTATTGGAAAAAGTTCCCACACTACTACTAGGAATTTGATACACACACAATATGATTAATTTTCTGGTTGTATCAAGCCCTGTTAATTCAGTAGCTGATATTTCAAAGTGTTTGTCTTCACTTATTATAGTAAGGACACACCTTGATTTGAGCCACATTTCCTTTCTTGTATAAATTCACAATCCTCAACCCTTTCGAAGTAGCCCTGCGGTAAGGGTCTGTCTTTACATACAATGCTAATAATACATGTTTGATTTCTGTGTCTTTACACCAGTGCTCAGTGACAGAAACTACTGTGCAGTACAATGACTGGATTTCACCTTCAGACTTGTATTTTATGTTTTATTGATTGTATGATTTGATGAAAAGTTGTTAAGTCTCTGGAATGCCCCATGATACTTCTTCCGATGGGTTCTTGTTTTCTTATGACATGTAAAAATATCCATATTGTAATCTATTGTATCAGATTTTTTTATCTGCTGCAGATACTCTTAAGTTGGGGAAATCTGTTATCTGGATTTATTATAAAAAGGATCTGATTCTCCTGTGTATGACAGCAAATATTTCATCATGCTTGGCCCGAGGTACACCCCATATACTATGGTGAATCTACTGTACCAATCTTCTCTTCCTCTTCCTGCTTAGGACTAGGCCATGTCTAGTGAGACACCATGATGGTATTGACTGGCATGACAGCACCATGTGTGAACCTGGCTGCCATCACTGGCTTCTGTAACCCCACATTAATCTGCCTCAAAGTTCCATAAAGGTGTGGCTGATCATGACACTGGGACAACTCATCAAAGTGTGCATTTGTGCCATGTGTCAGGGAAACTGTCTTCTCCAGGTCACCACCTATGTCTCATGCCCCATTCCTGTCCAAACTGTTTCCGACCCCTACCCACAATCACCACATGGTCATCTTTTGTGAAATCAGTAACTAAAGACCTTAAGTCCTCCATCATTTGACAAAGCCCTGAATTTACTTTGAATATACTCGTGACCTTGTATGCTACCCTAATTTTTCTGTAACTGAGGCCTACATCTTGCCCATGACTACTATCTAGCAGCACCACATTTTTTCTTCCCAACTCGTTGTATACTCCTAGGTTTCCTGACATTGTTTGAAATGCATTGTACATTTCATGTTGCTAGTCCTACCCAAGGCTCTGCTCCACTGAACTCTAGCAGAAGTAAATACCTGTTTTTTGCGTTTTTTCTTCCTGCCCACTGCCAGTTCTTAACCACTGTCCTCCCCTTTATCTCTCTTGATCCTGATCAATTCCTACTTGCTTCCTTTTCTGTTCTTCAAACAAAATGTTCCTACTGCATACTCTGCATTTCCAGGAGTTTTCCCAGTGTTCTCCCCACAGCATCTCCTCCCCCCCCCCCCCCCCCCCCCTCCCACCTTAGTGAGAATATTTTCTACAAGACTGGCAACAAATCACCCTACTCGCTATTCTATAACAGCTCCTGCATCTCTCACTCATGATTGAATTCCACAGAAGAATTAGTTCAAATTTGTCAAGGACGTGAGATCGGCTGTAAGTACACACACACACACACACACACACACACACGCGATGATAAATTGTTTTGTGTTGTTGCCGATGTTTACGTTCTGTTTTAGAGGTACAGCGGCAGAAGAATTAATTACTAATTGCTTTGGTTTTGGAGAATCACGTTATAAAGAATGTTTAGATATGTTTTTAAACGTTAGCAACTCAGAAATTGTATGCCTACATCACGTCTGTCTAACCAGTAACAAATACGAACTGTGTTGATAAAAATGAATTAAAACGTTTAATTACTCTTTTCTGGTAAGAACAGACAGAATAGACACTACTGGAACTAACTGCTGCCTTGTTTTAACGAAATTTAAATTATTAAGAAAACTTAAGCAGATATTTTAATGTTTATGTAACACAATATTTCGGCCTACGTCGCGAGTATTGGGATTTCTATTAAACGAATTGCTTTTAAGAAAAAGTATTACTGAAAACGCTAAATATTTATTTCGTAACAAGAACGGACACTACAGCAAGTATACAAAATAAGAGCTCCTACTTCTTAAGGCACTCCTGCACCCACACAACATTTAAGTCACTACAGATAAACTGAAAGTAGATCAATAAATAGTACGTAATTTTTAAGTGAATTAGTCGTTCCATTGAAGTATTTGGTAATTATAACAATAATTCATAGGTTGCAATATACCTACTTCTAACTTTACATACAGACGCAAATACTATATTAATGAAATACCTCATGTGTCATGTATGGAAAATACGACTGTCTTCATAACGTTTTTGTTATCAGTATGATTTTTATATTCTTCACTTCTTTAGGTCTAATGAGTCAAGCTACATTTTATAAACATAAAAATATTGAGTCAAGTGAGGACATTGTAAACAAGTAGACCTGTCTATTCTTATTAGATTATCGCTTCCATTCCGTAGCAGAATATTTTGGATGTTTGAGATACAGGGACTAGAAACAAGATAGTGAAGCTAATGAAAATAGTGCAAGCTGTTTGGTGGATAAAGCTTACATTTATGTCTCTACTGACATAATACAGTATTTTTACTGTGCTGTTTTGGTTTGTGTTTGTTCTGTGTCTTATAATCTGGAAAGATTTTTTTGGATGAATAAAAGAAATAAACTCTGTTGCCATCCGCGACATCGTAAGCTTTTATTACCGACATACGTAACATTTCCAATCACATTATTTGCGAAGTGTAGTTTTCCCGAAAAATCACGTTATATTAAGCGATTAATTTGATGCTAATTGGCTCACATTATAATTAACAGACAGCACGTTTGTATTTCGCTTTCATTTATTATTTTAAATCATTTGTGATTTTTTGTTCCGCTTGTTGTAAATACCATTAGGTACCGGAAATCCATTTTAAGTTATAGACACTTCTACTTCGTCAATAACATACAGTTATAATCTGTAAACGTTTACATTAATACCTGAAACTTAAAGTCTTTGCATTATACGTTGGAAATTGTTCATTTTCTAGTTCTCGTTCTAGGAGTAACATATCTGCGACGATGTGTATCGTTTTGCTCCGGTTGGGCGGAGCATCTTGCTGATCAGGGGTGGAGCTTAAGTGGGGTGGGCGGGGACTGTGTCGGGATCTTCGCAGGCTTTAAGCTCATGTGAGGTCGACGCGCCGGATACAACCCAGCGCCGCCAGGGGCCAGCACCTCCCGGCCGAGTACGCAGAGGCAGCCGCCAACAGTCGGTAAGGCAGCTCGCGACGCGACCGGCAGTGCAGTCCCAGCCACCTCCCTTACGCGCGAGTCTCAAAACTCGCCGCGAGAGGGCAGCACCTCCCGGACGCAACCGGGAAGGCCAGCCGCCGAGTACAGCTCGACGCCACCAGAGGGCAGCAGCATGCAGACGTTGCAGCCAGCAGCCGGTAAGGCAGCCGCCACGGCTACCTACAACACAATCCCGGAGGCCGCTACCACGACGGAGTCCCGCAACCCGCCGCGTGGTGGCAGCACCTCACGGACACAGCCAGCGGCAAGTGACGCCCAGAGAGGCGCGCCGCTCACAGGTGGCAGCACCGCACGGCCGCAGCCGGCACCCCGTGCTAACGCATGGGCCCGGCAGCGATCAGCTGATCTGACGGCAGCCACTGCTGCTACCGGGCGCGCGCAACGAGCGCGCACAAATAACGAAGACGCAGCCCCCGGGCGGCGCCCTCCGAGAATAGACAGCCCCGTTGACTTCCCGGAAATGCGCCAGCGCGGAAGCCGCTACCAACAGCGGCACATCGACGCGCCCCATCCTCCAAAACAACCACAGGAGGAAGACAAGGCCACCCAAATGCTGCAACTGTTGGCAGGCCTCATAGACAGGGTCCTCCATGTGATCGAGGACCTTCCAAACAAATACGCGGCGTCTGTGGAGAAAATAACACAGACGATTACCTTGGCCATCTCCACCAAACATCATGGATAGACACGCCCGTGGTGTAAAAATCGGCGTCTTTAACGCCAACGGCTTGCGTCACCAGGACGCTGAATTCAGAAGCTTCATCTGCGACGAGAACCTGGACATCTGTCTCGTCGCAGAAACACACCTGAAGCCCGGCGTGAAGGTGGGAGTGGCCAACTACCACTGTTACCGGGACGACCGGCCAACCGCGGGTGGCGGCACGGCGGTATACGTAAGGAGGACGATGCGCCACCACCGGATTCACCTGCCACAACTCGCCACAATAGAGGCCACGGGAGTAGCCGTGCAAACGGACCAAGGACCGATAAACTTCGTGGCAATATACCGACGTCCAAGGGGTCTACTGCAGCCAGATGAGTTCGCGGCGCTGATTTCCCTCCCTGGAAACACATTCCTCGGAGGCGACGTCAACGCCAAGAACATCATCTGGAACTCCAGGACCACAAACACAAGCGGCCGCCGTCTACATCGGGTGGCCGAGCAGCTCGGAGCGGCGGTGATAGGACCGCACCAGCCGACCATCTTCCCGACACGAAGAGGTGCGCAACCGGACGTCATAGACGTGGCCATCGTCCGCGGGGTGAGACACTTCATCTCCGCCACAACGAGGGCCACGATGGCGTCCGACCACGCCCCCGTGGTCTTTGAACTGAATGCGGACATAGTCCGAACGACCAAACGTGGCCACGACATCAGGGGCATCACATGGGACACGTACCAAACAGAAATGGCGGTCAAAATCGGAGACGCGCCGAACCCGACTGAACATGGTGCGGAAGCGGCGCTGCGGCACCTCACCCGAGGAGTCGCAGAAGCTGTGGCGGCAGCCACTCCAAACGGAAGAACAGAAAACGGGAAGCCACGCGCCCGAGAATTCCCGCAACATCTCAAAGCTGCCATCACGGAGAAGAACAGACTTCGCCGCGAATGGCAGCTAACACGGAACCCCGCAACGAAGCGGCAACTAAACAGGCTGCAGCGGGAAATAAAAGCAGCCGCCGACGCCCACAGAGTAGAAGAGTGGGCGCAGAAAGTCGCCTCCTTGAACACAGAGGACGGAACAGCCTGGCACGCGGTGAAGGGATTCATCCGCCGCACCGCCAAAATACCGCCACTGCAAGTCGGGAACGTCTTCGTCAGCGAACCGGACGCAAAGGCCAACGCCCTCGCGGACGCGTTCGCTGAAAACTTCACCCCGGTGGAAGACCCCGTAGACCAGGCACACATGGCACTGGTGGAGGAACGACTTCCGGTCTTCTTGGCGGCCGAAGACAACGACACCGTCATCGAGCCGATCGAGGAAGCGGAAGTCGAGATCCAGCTGCGCAATCTCAACGGCAGGAAGGCAGGAGGTCCCGACCACGTCACAAATCAGCTGCTCAAGCAACTGCCGCCCATCGCAATCGGGCACCTCACGGGGATCTTCAACTCCATCATCCGCACTGGCGTATTTCCAGAGTGCTGGAAGCACGCCGAGATCGTGGCCCTTCCCAAGCCAGGGAAGGATCACAGGCGGGCGAACAACTACCGCCCGATCAGCCTGCTGCCAGCACTCTCGAAGGTCTTCGAGAGGTTGTACCTGCGGCGTCTTGGAAATCACATCGACGCGGAGGGCATCCTGCCCGACGAGCAGTTTGGATTCCGGAAGGGACACTCCACCACCCAGCAACTACTGCGGCTGACAGAGGAAGCCTTCTGTGCCCTGGACCGACGCGAGTACTTCGGCGCGCTTCTGCTCGACGTGTCTCGTGCATTTGATTCAGTGTGGCACAATGGTCTCCTTTATAAACTATTTACATTGGGGATTCCTGGGCCACACGTGAAACTCCTGCAGAGTTACCTCGCGGGTCGCACGTTTCACGTACGGGCAGACTGTGGAATCTCCACAGAACGCCGAATACTCGCCGGAGTCCCGCAAGGTTCGGTCCTGGGTCCAGTGCTATACTCGCTGTACACTGCCGACCTACCACGCACAGATCGGGTGCAACTCGCTCTGTACGCGGACGATACGGCAGTGTACTGCCGCAGCATGCAGCCGCAACTCCTTCAAAGGCGACTGCAATCCGCAGCCAACAACTTGGAAGACTGGGCGGCAAAGTGGCGGCTGGCGTACAACGCCGCCAAATCACAGGCAATCGTCATTGCACACCGGAACGTGCCGGCTGACCTCCAGGAGATAACATTACGAGGAAGACCGGTCCCCTGGAGCGCAACGGCAAAATATCTGGGCGTCACACTAGACAAACGTCTAACGTGGCGCCCACACATTGAAGAGACGAGGAAAAAGGCAATGGGGCGCATGAACATGCTGTACCCCATCCTAAACCCACGCTCTTCATTACCAGACCACCTAGGGGTGATCCTCTACAAATCCCTCATACGACCAGTGCTGGAATACGCCGCGGTCGTATGGGGAAACACGGCACCAACCAACTTACAACGGATCCAGGCAGTGCAGAACAGAGCACTGAAATGGGCACTCCATCTGCCGGCGGACTTCCCAACTGAGGAACTCCATCAGATAGCGGACGTCCAGAGAATCCGAAGAAGAATCGAAGAACAGGCTGTAATATTTTACACCACCGCCGAAACTTCGCAGAACGCGAAAGTACGACTACTCGGCAGCCGAGAAGAGTGGAGAGCGCACCTGCGCTGGCCACACCATCTTCGTCAAGCACGCTGACGAAGACGCAATCAATCTCGAAATTATGAAGCACCAAAACATGGACAACCGAAAACTAGGAAACTAAAGATCTCGCAATAGGAAGAAATGGAAGGAAGAGCACACTACGTGCTGAAACTTCGTGAAATCCAGAAACCCACAGAGGAGTTTCAACAAGAGGTGCACAGGCTGGGCGCAGACCGTAGCCGACTCGCCAGCCGCTGCAGCCGCTGTTTGTGCACGTTTTGCTTTGCCCGAGGAAGGAAGGATGACAGGCCGCGGCAAGGGAGGAAAGGGGCTCGGCAAGGGTGGCGCCAAGCGGCACCGCAAGGTGTTGCGCGACAACATCCAGGGCATCACGAAGCCCGCCATCCGCCGCCTGGCTCGCAGGGGCGGCGTGAAGCGCATCTCTGGTCTGATCTACGAGGAGACCCGCGGGGTGCTGAAGGTGTTCCTGGAGAACGTGATCCGCGACGCGGTGACGTACACTGAGCACGCCAAGCGCAAGACTGTGACGGCCATGGACGTGGTGTACGCCCTGAAGAGGCAGGGGCGCACCCTGTACGGTTTCGGCGGTTAGGCTGCGTCGCAGCGGGCGCTGGCCTTCCCGCGGCCGTGCTTGTGGGTGGGAGAGACTAGAAAACGGCCCTTTTCAGGGCCACCACACTGTTCGGAAGTTGAAAAGTGCGAAAGAGTCTGTGTTGTTGCTGCGTGTGTGCGCTGTGTTGTTTGTTTGTTTCTTTCTTTCTTTCCGTTTGAGCGACGTGATGTGACTGGGAGGGGAGAAGGAAAGGAAACGTGTCATGTGGCTGGCTGTGTGTGGAGCTGCTTCGTTTGTGTGTCTTTGTATCGATCGCGACGGAGATGGCGGGCTGTGTGTTGTTGTGCGAGAGGCGGTGATTATTTGCTTGCGTGGTTTGGCTCTGTGTGTTTGTTTGCGGCGGCGTTGGGGTTTCCGAGGCAAGGCGTGTGGGCATAGGCGGCCGGATCAGCTGTTTCGTTCGTGTCGACGGCCGTTGCGCGCGGGAGTGGAGGGCGGTGTGTCGACACGCCTCCCTTTAACAATGGTCATTATTGCTGCCGTTGTCGGTTTGGAAGGCGACTGCGACCGTGCAAAATGTGTGTGTGTGTGTGTGTGTGTTGGGCCACACGGGCTGTGTGGGCGACAAGATGGCGGACGTGCGCCGGCGGCGGCTGTGCTGTGACAGTGCAAAGTTAAAACAAAACAAGGTGCGGCGAGGACGACTGCAATTTTGCTTTGGACGTAGGTTTGTGTGGTGGCCCTGAAAAGGGCCGATTGTTGTGGGCCGAGCCGGCAAAGCGCGTTGCGTGCAGGGGAGCACGCGGCGCTGCGATTGCCTGGCCTCCTTTAGGCCTTCTTCTCGGTCTTCTTTGGCAGCAGGACGGCCTGGATGTTGGGCAGGACACCACCCTGTGCGATGGTGACGCCCGACAGGAGCTTGTTGAGCTCCTCGTCGTTGCGGATGGCAAGCTGCAGGTGGCGCGGGATGATGCGCGTCTTCTTGTTGTCGCGGGCCGCGTTTCCGGCCAGCTCGAGCACCTCAGCCGCGAGGTACTCCATGACGGCGGCGAGGTAGACGGGCGCCCCGGCGCCGACGCGCTCTGCGTAGTTTCCCTTGCGCAGGAGGCGGTGGATTCTGCCGACCGGGAACTGGAGCCCAGCCCTGCTTGAGCGGGACTTTGACTTGCCCTTGACTTTGCCTCCCTTTCCGCGTCCGGACATGGCGATGGGCTAGCGACGGTGCACACGAAACGGAAACGAAAACGACCGGTGCGAGCGGCAGCGAGTCGAGCAGCGGAGTGCGTGCCGGCGCAGCCGGGGTGGGGGTGCTTTATGGGCTCGGGTGCGGCGGCCGGTTGCGCGCGCGCCCCATTGGTCGGCGGCCGCAACAGGGCGAGCTGGTAAAGGTGCGGCGGCGGCTGGCGGCGGGTGCCACTGTGTGGGGAGACGCTGACTAGAGCGGAGCGCTTGCTACTGGTGTTGCTGCTGCCGTACGTTGGTTCGAGATGCCGCCCAAGACTAGCGGGAAGGCCGCCAAGAAGGCTGGCAAGGCGCAGAAGAACATTTCGAAGGGCGACAAGAAGAAGAAGCGCAAGAGGAAGGAGAGCTATGCCATCTACATCTACAAGGTGCTGAAGCAGGTGCACCCTGACACGGGCATCTCGTCGAAGGCGATGAGCATCATGAACAGCTTCGTGAACGACATTTTCGAGCGCATTGCGGCCGAGGCTTCTCGCCTGGCGCACTACAACAAGCGCTCGACCATCACGTCCCGCGAGATCCAGACCGCTGTGCGGCTGTTGCTGCCTGGCGAGCTGGCCAAGCACGCCGTGAGCGAGGGCACGAAGGCGGTGACCAAGTACACGAGCTCCAAGTAAGGAGGTGGCTCTGGAATGGAAGGAAGGATGGAGAAGGCTCCTCCGTTGCGAGAGCGGCAAAACGGCCCTTTTCAGGGCCACCAACTTGCCTTTTGCGGGAAGGGCGGAATTGTTGTTGTTGTTTGTGTGGACGGCTGTGATGTATGTGTGCATTTTGATTGTGGGTGGGGGGGCGCGTCAAAGCGTGTTGCGCGGGGTACGGCCACGAGGTTGGTCGCCGTGGCGTGGAATGGTGGCACGCCTCGTTGGCGTGGTTTTTGACCCATTGGTGTTGTTGGGGTGTGTGTGTTACCCGTCTGCGAGGGGGGACAGTGCGATCGGCGACTTTTGTGTCACCGTAACGACGGCCGTTTGCGGGTTTGTTTTTTTTGCACATCATACATGGCGAGGGTGAAATGTGAAGTGTTTTTGTTTGGTTTTTTTTGCCGCCCACTATTCCCTTTGCTGTACGCCGAGTTTGACAATGGTGCGACGTAACTGCAGCGTGGAGGTGTGTGAGTGACGTTGAAATGAACGTGCCATTAAGACGCATTGTTGTTGTATTGTACTGTACGTGTACGGCGACACGCACGATGATGTACCATTCGACTCTGATGTTTGATAGCCGTGTCTGACTGATTGCGTACGACGCACGCACACCGATGTCGTCATTCAAGATGCACGCTAGACGACGACGGCGGCGGCGGCGGTCGTTTGTTTGGCGAATGTCTGTACACGTGTTTGTCTGTGTCCATCCGGTATGTATTTGTTTGTTTGAAAGTGTTTTGTGTGTCGGTGACGTGGTCCGATCCGTCGCCCCCTGAGTAACTGTCGATCGGCGCGATAGACCGGCGTCACGCAACTGAACCCGAAGTCTTGGGCACACCCGTCATACTGTTGTACACCGTCGCGCTGAGAACGGTAACGAAAGGTTGACTTTGATCGGTCGGAATGTCTGGGCAGAACGTGAGGAATGAGGCAAGAGTGCAAGGAGGGGGGGCAAAAGAGAGAGGAAGGGAAAAAGGGGAGAAACGCATTCGTAGAGCAACGGAACGTTCCCGTGTCGGAGGCGTATTGGAGCCGCACTGAAATGCGTTTAACGGCGGCGCGGCTGCAAGTGTCTGCCGTGGTGAACGTTACCTTTGACGGCTGCATTGGGCTTTGCCTTTGCTTTTGCTTTCGCTTTCGCTTTCGCGTTCGCTTTCGCTTTCCCGGATGTACGTAACGTTTGTTGATATGGTTCTGAGGAAGAGTGTATGACAGTGCCGTGCCGTCCATGTTCGTGTGCCCTCCCATTGTGTGTATGCTATTGTCTGTGTACTTGAATGATGTATGTAGGTGTTAGTGGACATGTTTTACCAGTGGGGGGAAATGGATCGTCGATAGTTGCCGTCACTCTGTCACGGTCGAGATGACGCACCCTCCGTACAGAAAGGTGTCGAGAAAGTGAGTGTGTGTGTGTGTGTGTGTGTGTGTGTGTGTGTGCGTGCGTCCGTGAATTGGCAGTGTTTGGAGGTGGGCGTGCCCTGGATGTGGCTGTTCGTTAGGCGGTAGTGTTGTGTGGACAGGGGAGGGGCATGCGTAACGCTGCTGGCATGGCATTTCGGGAGATGGGAGGGGGCAAACGAGGAAACGAGGAGCGGCGGCCAAAGACGGGACGGGGAGGGGCGCGGGGTGTGGGTGGCTTGCGCCTGTGCTCGGCGTTGTGGTTTGTGCAAAAGAGGAGGAGAAAAACAATGTGAGTTGCCAGGGAGGGGAGCGGTGTTGTGTTGTGGTTGTCGTGGTGTAGCCGCAGACGCGGCTGTCAGTGAACGTGGCGAGACGGACGGATGCGCGGAGGGGCGGGGGCGGCGCATTTCGCCGGTGCCGTGCCGTGCCGTGCCGTGCCATGCCGTGCCATGCCTGAAAGCCGCGTGGTCGCTGTGTTGTTGGTGGCGTGGGGGCGAGGAGAGTACCGTACGGGTGTGCTTGTGCGCCGGAAATGGCACACTGCGCCCGCCCGTCTTGGAGGCTGATGGCTGTGGTGTGGAAATGGGGCGCGGTGATGTTGAAGCAGTTGAAGAACAGAAAAGAAACCAAGAAAACGGAAGGCGTGATGCGGCGGTGGTGGTGAGAGCGGGAAAAACAAAACAAAAAAAAAGAAGGAAAAACAACAAGAAACAAAAAAGAAAACAAAAAGTCTATCAATATTAAAATGTAAATGGAAATGGAAATGGACCCAGGCATAACCTCCCTGCACAAATAGCAGAGAGTCCGATGATAATAAAAATGTGCCAGAATGTTAACGTCCCTACAAAACAAACCCAACGATAATATTAATGAAAGAGTGAACCGTATGTAACATTGCAACAGACATAATGAAACCTGATAAATTGTATAAGGGCAGCAGCGTTGACCTTTGGCCCTGTATTCAGAATAAAAAGAGCCAAAGATCGTTACCCCAATGAAAAAGACACTGAAACACGTATGTAACATAGTAGCGATGGCGAGACATTGTAGCATCTGTGACCAGAGAGTTTGCGCTGGACTGCGCGAGTGTTGCGAGCGGTTCTCAGTCAGTCAGTCAGTCAGTCAGTAGTCGTCGCGTGCAGTACGCTAATAGTCGTCATGCAGAGCGGTCGGTCAGTAGTAGCAGCCGAGTGCGGTTGTTGTGATGTAGGCGGTCGGCAACACTGGTCAAGATGGTGAATAAGGTATACTGTTAATTAATATAATCATTAGATAATGAAAAATTGTATTTATTGTAATTATTCTCCAACAAGTTCCCCAATAATAATTTTTATTTCAAAAGCATTTTTCAAACATTTAATTTTTTATTGAACTAAAGAGTTCGTTGCACTTCACATTTCATTCCACTTCTTTGAAGAAAAATGTCACTAAAATCACAAAAAAAAAGAGAGAATATTATTATTTGCAATGCAGTTCCTCCAAGCGCTGCGCAACAACCAGAGCAGAAATGTGACATCCATTTATTCGGAGGTAAGACTTTAATTCTGATTGTTTTGCACAGGGCCAAAGACCGATATTTCGGTTTAATTGAAGTTTCTTGTCACTGAACGGACTTTTTTAAATGTTGTGTGAAGACTTTATATTTGAGTCAGATTGCGAATTTCACATTTTTGTTGCCATTTTCAATACCTCTCATTGTGGGCGAGGTTACAATTAGCGCAATGTCCATTAGCATCCGTAAATAACATTGTCCATTATTTTAAATTTTGCTGGGAGGTTACAACACACACACAAAAGAAAAAAAAACAAAAAAAAAATTGCATTTATATCCGCTCCTCAATTGTAGATACCCCTTACACAGCTGTGTGCAATGAATGAGTGCTGGCTGGTAATTAATTGCACTCCTTGGAGGGAAATGCCATAGGACGTAGTCTTTAAAAAGTGAATGTTTTTCGTTAAGAGACAAAAGTTACTTTAGAAAAACAGTAATAGTGGGGCTTTTGTTGTTGAACAAAATAAGTACAATGAACATACGTTATCAGATTTGCGCAATGCAGCGTCACACCACCTTTTTGATTATAACACAATATACTATACATCGTCCCGAACCGTGACCAGAGTCGCGAGACGAGCAGAGCACGCCGCCGACGCCCGCTCAGTACAACCGTCCACCCGCTACTACTGTCGACCGACTACTACCTCTCCCGACTCGCGCTACAATATATATAACAACTGTTCCTGGCGACCCGGTGCGTGCCACTACTGTCGTCTGGCGCGGTCCAAGCGCCGACTAGCAGCGATAAAGAACTCTCTGGTCAGACAGAGATGCTGTCATGCCTCGCCATCGCTCTGGTAATGAATACATACGTGTTGCAGCGTGCGTACCACCGGAACACGCAGTGGCGGAGCCAAAGACTGTGTTGTCGAGGTCGAGTGCGAGTGGGAAGAGAGGCAGCGTCGGCACGGAGATGCAAGCGAGCGCGAGACGCACGGGGGCTGCGGCGTGGCGCGTTTGCGGTCGGCGCCTTTGGTGGCAACGGCCGGGACAAGCAGCGGTGTATGGTGTGGTGCGGGGCGGACAGGGGCGGCGGTGGACGGGGAGGAGGCGGCGCGACGACGGCATGGGGGCGAAAACGGGACGGGGGACGGGGGACGGCGGATGTTGAGAGGCGTCACGCGCGGACAGGACACAGACACAGAGACACACAGATTGGAAAGGGAGGGTGCGCGGTAGTAGTTGGGAATGTGCGTACCGTGCGGGATGGGAGTGGGCGAGGAACACGGTCGTGGCCCCTGTTTTGGGTGCGTGTGATGACGTCGGTGTGTTGTGGGAAGGGAAGGTGCTGTGGCGGCGGCGCGTAATGGGCGTAGGCCGAAAAGAGAAAGGAACGTGGGCAGTGTGTTGGCAAGCGTCGGTTCGACTGCGACGTTGATGGGCAGGGCAGGGCAAGGTTAATGGTGGTAGGAGTAGGCGTGTGGGCGCAAAAAATCTGCCGCTGCAGGCGGTGCCGTAACCGCCATGGCGGGAAGGAGAGAGGGCCAAAGAAAGAAAGAAAGAAGAAAAAAAAAAAAAAAAAAAAAAGGAGGGGGGGGGGGGGGGGCGAAAGTGGAGAGGCGGTGGTGTGAGAAGGGCGGGGGCGGAAGGAAGGCAGGAAGGACAAGAGGCGAGGCGACGGCTTGCTTTGTGTATCGGTCGGTCTCTGGCTATGCTTCGTTTTCTGCAGCAGGGTCGGTGCGCGGCGTGGCTCGCGGCAGTGGGAACGCCTGGTGGCTGGACGGCCAGCAATGCGGTTGGATGGGCGGCCACAGCACCGCACCTGTGCCCGAGGAGGAGACGCTGGCGGCGGGCCCTGAGGTGAGGCCGGCTCGGCTGGGGCTGTGGATGTGTAGGTGTGGCGCCGCTGCTGCAACAACGAGTAAAACGCGAGAAGAAGGGATGGCGGTAGAGAGGAAAAAAAAAAATATAAAAGGTCGTGTTGTGTTGATGCGCAGGCAGACGCGTACAGAGAGACGAGCCCGGTCTGCAGCAGGGTGTGGCCGTGCCGAGTGCAGAGCAGCGGCGGCTCGGTTCGGTTCGGCCCGGCCCGGCGGGCCGCGCTGTTGTCGCGGACGTGAGCGCCCCCTGGCGGGTGGCCGGAGGCGGCGCGGCGTGTTGGACGTGTGGCTGGTGGCAGTGCACAATTTGCGAGTGGCTGGCGGTGTGGTGTGGCGGTTGGCGCGTCGGGCGGCGGAGAGGTATGTGTTGCGGGCGCCCTTTGCTGCGCTGCGTCGTTGCGTGTGCCGTACAGGGCGGGCGCTTGTCGACTGTGTGGCGAATTGGCGTGAAACGGCTGCCGAGAGGTGTGTGGTAGCGAGCCGGTCGGTGGTGTCAGTGCGAAGGGGAATGTGCGTGCGTTTGGCGGTTTCGGTGTGCTTTTTGCGGCGTGAGAGTGGGAATTAGTGGGGCCGGCTGTTGTGTTGGTTCCTTGTGTCTTGTGTCGCGTAGCGTGATGGCAACGTGGAAGGACGCCGGTTTCGTTTCGAGCCTTGCGTGTGGTTGTCGACGTTGACTGGTTGGCGTGTGCCGATGCACGTGCATGTGTGGGTCGCGAGTGCGTTTTTGGCTGGCTGTGTGTGTGTGTGTGTGTGTTTTGGGGGGGGGGAAGGGGGAGGCGGTGGTGAAAGTGCAGTCGTTGCCACGGGCGTCGTCGGGTGGGGCTGGCTGGGGCTGTGCGTCGTGGCGGAAAGGTGGTAGGTTGCGGGAAGCGAGCCCGTCGTTGACGGTGTCGCGTGAGTTGTGAATCGAGTGGGGCGCGGGGCGCGGGACAGGAGCAGCGTGCCGCTGCGTCGTGGTCGTCAGCAGAGGCTGTGCGTGTGCTTGTCCTTTTTGTGGGCGGTTCGTGCGAGGCGTTTTTGTTTTGTGTTGCCCTAGTTGTTAGTTTATTTTGTTTGTGTTTGTTATTTTGAGACGACGACTGGTTGGTGGCGTGCGCGCGAAGTGGCGGTGTGCGCTTCCCGTGTCGTTTGTGTTGTTTGGTTTTTTTGTTTTTGTGTGTTTTTTTTTGCACTGGGCCCCGGTGGGTGGGTGCGTGTGTGTCGATTGCCGGCTGGCGAAAGGTGCGCCATCGGCGGGGTGGGTCGCCGGCACAAGTAGAGGCGGCGGCGTTGTTGCTGTTGTTGTGTGGTGTTTGTTTTGTTCGGCTGTGTCGGCGAGCTGTGTTGCGGTGCGTGTGAATGGTGGTGCAAAAGTGCTGGCGTTGGGGCTGCGACTGCGACGGCGGCGAGCCGCGGGCGCGCCATTGATAGTGATGTTGTGAACAGCGGCTGTGTACGGTAGTGGTGTTGTTGTAGCACGACGTGCATCCGGGCCGGCGCGGAAAGCGCAGTTGCGGGCGGTTGCCCTTCGGTGCCAGCCCATGTCGCGTGAGCGGCGGGTTGCTCTGGTGTCGACACGTGGTGCTCTGGGTTGTTGTGTGGTGCCCTTTGGCCGGTGGGGGTGGTTCGCGTGTGTCTCGTTCGCGCTCGGTGTCTGGTCGTGGTCGTGCTGCTCCCCCGTCTGTCGGCGGTTTCCGACGTCGTCTGTACGTTTTTGTTCGTTTGCGGCGTGCCTGCCGACGTCGTCCCGTCGCGACCTTTCAACCGAAAGTGTGGCGCCCGAAGGTGAACGAACGTAACCCTGACCTCGGCGCTTTACGCTGAGCCGAGCGAACCGAACCTAACCTGTGGTGTGGCGAGGTGAGCTCAGCCTGTGAGCCCCTAACGTCTACGTAAGGTAAGCTGTCCGGCTCACGCCTCACGTTTGAACGCTTTTTTAACCTACGTTTGACGCTTCTTAACCTAGCACTGACCCCTTAACCTAACGTGTAACCTAACCTAACCTAACCTAACCTCTGACGCCTGACGTGTTTGAATGCTTAACCTAAGTTTGACGCTTAACCTAACCCAAGTCCCCTTAACCTAACCCACGTCCACCTAACCTAACCTAACCTAACGTAGACGTGTAAACGTAATGTGTAACGCGTAACGTGTAAGGTCGGCTGTCGTGTGTGCTTGACGGCAGATTGGGTTGGTCTGTAGATTCGGATTGCGGTTTGCCTCGGTCGAGGGGTTGGGTCGGAAGCGGCGAGGGGCGGCGGCGCCTGTTGCGCAGGCGGCGTCCGTTTGCGGCGGGCAATTGTTGAGAAACGGCTGTGAATGTTGGCGGGCGAGAGGAGGAGGACGGCGCGCGATGTGGCCCGACGGCTGCGGGCCGATCGGGAAACGGCGGGAGGGCGACGGAAGGCGATGGGGCGGCGGAGGCGCGTTTGCACGGCCGTCATCGCCGCACGCCTCGGCTTGTGTGGCTGTGGCGCCGGCCGCGCTGGCCGGGCTGCCGCGGCGACGGTGTGGGAGTTTTGCCGAAGGTTTGGCCATTGTGGCGGGTCGTCGGCTGGGGCTGTGGGGGCGGCATTTGGGCGGGGGCGGCGATTCTCGGCGGGCCGACCCAGGCTGTAGCGCGCGGTAGCTGCAGTTTGGCCGTGGTTTGCGGCGCTGCCGTGGCGACTGGTTGGCGACTGTGGTGTGGCTGTGTGTAGCCCCATCCTCGGTGGTTTGAAAGGCGCGGGCGGTTGTGGCGCAGGTTTGGGGCTGCTCCGCACAGGCTGTCGGACGTTGGGCGGTAGCAAGCGCGGGAGGCGCGGCGCGGCGGCGCGCAGAGTGGCGGCCGCTCTCTCGGCCGTCCGCGCCCGCCCGCGACACTGGCTGGGCCTTGTGATTCTCTGCTCTGCTGCTGTGCTGTGCTTGCGTGCCTGCCGTCCCGCTCGCTCTCGCTGTGTGTTACGCGCGTCGTCGAAATGGCAGATCAGGCGGCTACGAACGAGACTGCTGCGGCACCCGCCGCCACCGGCACTACGAAGAAGGCCAAGTCTGCGTCGTCTGCGAAGAAGCCGCGCGCCAAGCCTGCGCACCCGCGCACCTCTGAGATGGTGACGGCCGCCATCAAGAGTCTGAAGGAGCGCGGCGGGTCGTCGCTGCAGGCGATCAAGAAGTACATAGCCGCGCACTACAAGCTGGACGCGGAGAAGCTGGCGCCGTTTATCAAGAAGTACCTCAAGTCGGCCGTCGTGGCGGGCGAGCTGGTGCAGACGAAGGGGAAGGGCGCGTCCGGCTCGTTCAAGCTTGCCGGCGCCGGCGGCGGGGGGGCGGCCGAGGGCGGCAAGGCTCGTGCTGGCGGTGCCAAGAAGAAGCGCGCCGCTCCGGCCAGCAAGGAGAAGAAGGGCGCCCGTGCGGCCGGCGCAAAGAAGGCTGGTGGCGTGAAGGCGGCGACCGGTCGGAAGGCGGGCGCCGCCAAGAAGGCGTCTGCGGCGTCGGCCGCTCCCGCGGGTGCGAAGAAGGCGGCTGCGGCCAAGCCGGCCAAGGCCAAGTCGCCGTCGAAGGCGAAGAAGGCCGCCAAGGTTCCGACGAAGAAGCCGAAGGCGCCGCGCCCGAAGAAGGCGACGACGCCGTCTAAGGCGAAGGCTTCGCCCAAGAAGAAGAAGTAGAGTAGAGGAGAAAGAGATGGGGGAAAGGAAGGGTTTGGCGCTTGACTCCGTCGTCCCCACCCCCCGTCGTCGTCTAGTGGCGCGCAAGAGACGCGCGGCCCAAACAAAACGGCCCTTCTCAGGGCCATCAAAGCACGTCGGGGAAGGTTTTGATTGTCGTGTTGCGTTTGGTGTGGGTGTCTGTCTGTATGCCCGTGGGGATGCTGTTTGCGTGCCGTGGTGGTTGGATTGCGGGGGTCGGTGGCGGGTGTGGGCGGCGGTAGCGGTAAGCGGTGTTGTTGTTGTTGTTGTTGTTGTTGTTGTCGTGGTTGATTGTCGCCGTGTTTGTGGCGGCGGCCGACGGTTGGTTTTCTGTCACGTTGTTTAGTTTGAATACGTTGGTTGGCTTGCCTGCGTTCGTTCTTCTCGGATGTCTGTCTTGTCGAGTCGTGTCTGGTCTTTGTTTTGTTCCTTTGTGTGTGTGTGTGTTATGTTTTGCAACGGGGGGCACGTTGAGATGCGGAAGGAGTCGGCGGGGATTTCGGTGGCGTGTAGAGCGAGCGAGCGCGTCGGAGTGGAGTGCGGGTTTTTTTTGTTTTCGAAACGAAAGCGGCGGCCGGCCAGCCACCCGTGCGGTGTGACGTCGGCCGTTGGGTATTGTGCGCTTTGAGCGCCGGGGAGGGATGATGTGTGATTGTTGCGCGCTGCTAGCAGGCAGGCAGAGTGAGCGGGTGTGGCGGACGGACGGGAAGTGGTGGTTTTTGTTTTTGGGTTGCGGGGCGAGAGGCAGGCGACCGACAAAGTTTGCTCGCGACGGAGAGATGTTAGTGGCCCTGAAAAGGGCCGTTTTTGTTTGTGCGGTGCGGTGCCGCGGCGCGGTTTAGGCGCGCTCGCCGCGGATGCGGCGCGCGAGCTGGATGTCCTTGGGCATGATGGTGACGCGCTTGGCGTGGATTGCGCACAGGTTGGTGTCTTCGAAGAGGCCGACGAGGTAGGCCTCGCTGGCCTCCTGCAGGGCCATGACTGCGGAGCTCTGGAAGCGCAGGTCGGTCTTGAAGTCCTGGGCGATCTCGCGCACTAGGCGCTGGAATGGCAGCTTGCGGATGAGCAGCTCTGTGCTCTTCTGGTAGCGCCTGATTTCTCGCAGGGCGACGGTGCCCGGCCTGTAGCGGTGGGGCTTCTTGACGCCTCCGGTGGCGGGCGCGCTCTTCCTCGCCGCCTTGGTGGCGAGCTGTTTGCGCGGCGCCTTTCCGCCGGTGGACTTGCGGGCCGTTTGCTTTGTGCGGGCCATGGCGGTAGCGGTAGCGGAGCGGCGTGCGTGGAGGTTAGGTGTGGCGCGGCGTCCGGTGCTGCCTTGACAACGGGCCCGCGCGCCTCCGTGCTGCGCTTATATGCCCTCGGTTGCGCGTGGTGGGGGGAGGGCGGGCCAGAGTCTATATAGGGGGGCGGCGGGCGCGCTGGGCGCAGACCGTAGCCGACTCGCCAGCCGCTGCAGCCGCTGTTTGTGCACGTTTTGCTTTGCCCGAGGAAGGAAGGATGACAGGCCGCGGCAAGGGAGGAAAGGGGCTCGGCAAGGGTGGCGCCAAGCGGCACCGCAAGGTGTTGCGCGACAACATCCAGGGCATCACGAAGCCCGCCATCCGCCGCCTGGCTCGCAGGGGCGGCGTGAAGCGCATCTCTGGTCTGATCTACGAGGAGACCCGCGGGGTGCTGAAGGTGTTCCTGGAGAACGTGATCCGCGACGCGGTGACGTACACTGAGCACGCCAAGCGCAAGACTGTGACGGCCATGGACGTGGTGTACGCCCTGAAGAGGCAGGGGCGCACCCTGTACGGTTTCGGCGGTTAGGCTGCGTCGCAGCGGGCGCTGGCCTTCCCGCGGCCGTGCTTGTGGGTGGGAGAGACTAGAAAACGGCCCTTTTCAGGGCCACCACACTGTTCGGAAGTTGAAAAGTGCGAAAGAGTCTGTGTTGTTGCTGCGTGTGTGCGCTGTGTTGTTTGTTTGTTTCTTTCTTTCTTTCCGTTTGAGCGACGTGATGTGACTGGGAGGGGAGAAGGAAAGGAAACGTGTCATGTGGCTGGCTGTGTGTGGAGCTGCTTCGTTTGTGTGTCTTTGTATCGATCGCGACGGAGATGGCGGGCTGTGTGTTGTTGTGCGAGAGGCGGTGATTATTTGCTTGCGTGGTTTGGCTCTGTGTGTTTGTTTGCGGCGGCGTTGGGGTTTCCGAGGCAAGGCGTGTGGGCATAGGCGGCCGGATCAGCTGTTTCGTTCGTGTCGACGGCCGTTGCGCGCGGGAGTGGAGGGCGGTGTGTCGACACGCCTCCCTTTAACAATGGTCATTATTGCTGCCGTTGTCGGTTTGGAAGGCGACTGCGACCGTGCAAAATGTGTGTGTGTGTGTGTGTGTGTTGGGCCACACGGGCTGTGTGGGCGACAAGATGGCGGACGTGCGCCGGCGGCGGCTGTGCTGTGACAGTGCAAAGTTAAAACAAAACAAGGTGCGGCGAGGACGACTGCAATTTTGCTTTGGACGTAGGTTTGTGTGGTGGCCCTGAAAAGGGCCGATTGTTGTGGGCCGAGCCGGCAAAGCGCGTTGCGTGCAGGGGAGCACGCGGCGCTGCGATTGCCTGGCCTCCTTTAGGCCTTCTTCTCGGTCTTCTTTGGCAGCAGGACGGCCTGGATGTTGGGCAGGACACCACCCTGTGCGATGGTGACGCCCGACAGGAGCTTGTTGAGCTCCTCGTCGTTGCGGATGGCAAGCTGCAGGTGGCGCGGGATGATGCGCGTCTTCTTGTTGTCGCGGGCCGCGTTTCCGGCCAGCTCGAGCACCTCAGCCGCGAGGTACTCCATGACGGCGGCGAGGTAGACGGGCGCCCCGGCGCCGACGCGCTCTGCGTAGTTTCCCTTGCGCAGGAGGCGGTGGATTCTGCCGACCGGGAACTGGAGCCCAGCCCTGCTTGAGCGGGACTTTGACTTGCCCTTGACTTTGCCTCCCTTTCCGCGTCCGGACATGGCGATGGGCTAGCGACGGTGCACACGAAACGGAAACGAAAACGACCGGTGCGAGCGGCAGCGAGTCGAGCAGCGGAGTGCGTGCCGGCGCAGCCGGGGTGGGGGTGCTTTATGGGCTCGGGTGCGGCGGCCGGTTGCGCGCGCGCCCCATTGGTCGGCGGCCGCAACAGGGCGAGCTGGTAAAGGTGCGGCGGCGGCTGGCGGCGGGTGCCACTGTGTGGGGAGACGCTGACTAGAGCGGAGCGCTTGCTACTGGTGTTGCTGCTGCCGTACGTTGGTTCGAGATGCCGCCCAAGACTAGCGGGAAGGCCGCCAAGAAGGCTGGCAAGGCGCAGAAGAACATTTCGAAGGGCGACAAGAAGAAGAAGCGCAAGAGGAAGGAGAGCTATGCCATCTACATCTACAAGGTGCTGAAGCAGGTGCACCCTGACACGGGCATCTCGTCGAAGGCGATGAGCATCATGAACAGCTTCGTGAACGACATTTTCGAGCGCATTGCGGCCGAGGCTTCTCGCCTGGCGCACTACAACAAGCGCTCGACCATCACGTCCCGCGAGATCCAGACCGCTGTGCGGCTGTTGCTGCCTGGCGAGCTGGCCAAGCACGCCGTGAGCGAGGGCACGAAGGCGGTGACCAAGTACACGAGCTCCAAGTAAGGAGGTGGCTCTGGAATGGAAGGAAGGATGGAGAAGGCTCCTCCGTTGCGAGAGCGGCAAAACGGCCCTTTTCAGGGCCACCAACTTGCCTTTTGCGGGAAGGGCGGAATTGTTGTTGTTGTTTGTGTGGACGGCTGTGATGTATGTGTGCATTTTGATTGTGGGTGGGGGGGCGCGTCAAAGCGTGTTGCGCGGGGTACGGCCACGAGGTTGGTCGCCGTGGCGTGGAATGGTGGCACGCCTCGTTGGCGTGGTTTTTGACCCATTGGTGTTGTTGGGGTGTGTGTGTTACCCGTCTGCGAGGGGGGACAGTGCGATCGGCGACTTTTGTGTCACCGTAACGACGGCCGTTTGCGGGTTTGTTTTTTTTGCACATCATACATGGCGAGGGTGAAATGTGAAGTGTTTTTGTTTGGTTTTTTTTGCCGCCCACTATTCCCTTTGCTGTACGCCGAGTTTGACAATGGTGCGACGTAACTGCAGCGTGGAGGTGTGTGAGTGACGTTGAAATGAACGTGCCATTAAGACGCATTGTTGTTGTATTGTACTGTACGTGTACGGCGACACGCACGATGATGTACCATTCGACTCTGATGTTTGATAGCCGTGTCTGACTGATTGCGTACGACGCACGCACACCGATGTCGTCATTCAAGATGCACGCTAGACGACGACGGCGGCGGCGGCGGTCGTTTGTTTGGCGAATGTCTGTACACGTGTTTGTCTGTGTCCATCCGGTATGTATTTGTTTGTTTGAAAGTGTTTTGTGTGTCGGTGACGTGGTCCGATCCGTCGCCCCCTGAGTAACTGTCGATCGGCGCGATAGACCGGCGTCACGCAACTGAACCCGAAGTCTTGGGCACACCCGTCATACTGTTGTACACCGTCGCGCTGAGAACGGTAACGAAAGGTTGACTTTGATCGGTCGGAATGTCTGGGCAGAACGTGAGGAATGAGGCAAGAGTGCAAGGAGGGGGGGCAAAAGAGAGAGGAAGGGAAAAAGGGGAGAAACGCATTCGTAGAGCAACGGAACGTTCCCGTGTCGGAGGCGTATTGGAGCCGCACTGAAATGCGTTTAACGGCGGCGCGGCTGCAAGTGTCTGCCGTGGTGAACGTTACCTTTGACGGCTGCATTGGGCTTTGCCTTTGCTTTTGCTTTCGCTTTCGCTTTCGCGTTCGCTTTCGCTTTCCCGGATGTACGTAACGTTTGTTGATATGGTTCTGAGGAAGAGTGTATGACAGTGCCGTGCCGTCCATGTTCGTGTGCCCTCCCATTGTGTGTATGCTATTGTCTGTGTACTTGAATGATGTATGTAGGTGTTAGTGGACATGTTTTACCAGTGGGGGGAAATGGATCGTCGATAGTTGCCGTCACTCTGTCACGGTCGAGATGACGCACCCTCCGTACAGAAAGGTGTCGAGAAAGTGAGTGTGTGTGTGTGTGTGTGTGTGTGTGTGTGTGTGCGTGCGTCCGTGAATTGGCAGTGTTTGGAGGTGGGCGTGCCCTGGATGTGGCTGTTCGTTAGGCGGTAGTGTTGTGTGGACAGGGGAGGGGCATGCGTAACGCTGCTGGCATGGCATTTCGGGAGATGGGAGGGGGCAAACGAGGAAACGAGGAGCGGCGGCCAAAGACGGGACGGGGAGGGGCGCGGGGTGTGGGTGGCTTGCGCCTGTGCTCGGCGTTGTGGTTTGTGCAAAAGAGGAGGAGAAAAACAATGTGAGTTGCCAGGGAGGGGAGCGGTGTTGTGTTGTGGTTGTCGTGGTGTAGCCGCAGACGCGGCTGTCAGTGAACGTGGCGAGACGGACGGATGCGCGGAGGGGCGGGGGCGGCGCATTTCGCCGGTGCCGTGCCGTGCCGTGCCGTGCCATGCCGTGCCATGCCTGAAAGCCGCGTGGTCGCTGTGTTGTTGGTGGCGTGGGGGCGAGGAGAGTACCGTACGGGTGTGCTTGTGCGCCGGAAATGGCACACTGCGCCCGCCCGTCTTGGAGGCTGATGGCTGTGGTGTGGAAATGGGGCGCGGTGATGTTGAAGCAGTTGAAGAACAGAAAAGAAACCAAGAAAACGGAAGGCGTGATGCGGCGGTGGTGGTGAGAGCGGGAAAAACAAAACAAAAAAAAAGAAGGAAAAACAACAAGAAACAAAAAAGAAAACAAAAAGTCTATCAATATTAAAATGTAAATGGAAATGGAAATGGACCCAGGCATAACCTCCCTGCACAAATAGCAGAGAGTCCGATGATAATAAAAATGTGCCAGAATGTTAACGTCCCTACAAAACAAACCCAACGATAATATTAATGAAAGAGTGAACCGTATGTAACATTGCAACAGACATAATGAAACCTGATAAATTGTATAAGGGCAGCAGCGTTGACCTTTGGCCCTGTATTCAGAATAAAAAGAGCCAAAGATCGTTACCCCAATGAAAAAGACACTGAAACACGTATGTAACATAGTAGCGATGGCGAGACATTGTAGCATCTGTGACCAGAGAGTTTGCGCTGGACTGCGCGAGTGTTGCGAGCGGTTCTCAGTCAGTCAGTCAGTCAGTCAGTAGTCGTCGCGTGCAGTACGCTAATAGTCGTCATGCAGAGCGGTCGGTCAGTAGTAGCAGCCGAGTGCGGTTGTTGTGATGTAGGCGGTCGGCAACACTGGTCAAGATGGTGAATAAGGTATACTGTTAATTAATATAATCATTAGATAATGAAAAATTGTATTTATTGTAATTATTCTCCAACAAGTTCCCCAATAATAATTTTTATTTCAAAAGCATTTTTCAAACATTTAATTTTTTATTGAACTAAAGAGTTCGTTGCACTTCACATTTCATTCCACTTCTTTGAAGAAAAATGTCACTAAAATCACAAAAAAAAAGAGAGAATATTATTATTTGCAATGCAGTTCCTCCAAGCGCTGCGCAACAACCAGAGCAGAAATGTGACATCCATTTATTCGGAGGTAAGACTTTAATTCTGATTGTTTTGCACAGGGCCAAAGACCGATATTTCGGTTTAATTGAAGTTTCTTGTCACTGAACGGACTTTTTTAAATGTTGTGTGAAGACTTTATATTTGAGTCAGATTGCGAATTTCACATTTTTGTTGCCATTTTCAATACCTCTCATTGTGGGCGAGGTTACAATTAGCGCAATGTCCATTAGCATCCGTAAATAACATTGTCCATTATTTTAAATTTTGCTGGGAGGTTACAACACACACACAAAAGAAAAAAAAACAAAAAAAAAATTGCATTTATATCCGCTCCTCAATTGTAGATACCCCTTACACAGCTGTGTGCAATGAATGAGTGCTGGCTGGTAATTAATTGCACTCCTTGGAGGGAAATGCCATAGGACGTAGTCTTTAAAAAGTGAATGTTTTTCGTTAAGAGACAAAAGTTACTTTAGAAAAACAGTAATAGTGGGGCTTTTGTTGTTGAACAAAATAAGTACAATGAACATACGTTATCAGATTTGCGCAATGCAGCGTCACACCACCTTTTTGATTATAACACAATATACTATACATCGTCCCGAACCGTGACCAGAGTCGCGAGACGAGCAGAGCACGCCGCCGACGCCCGCTCAGTACAACCGTCCACCCGCTACTACTGTCGACCGACTACTACCTCTCCCGACTCGCGCTACAATATATATAACAACTGTTCCTGGCGACCCGGTGCGTGCCACTACTGTCGTCTGGCGCGGTCCAAGCGCCGACTAGCAGCGATAAAGAACTCTCTGGTCAGACAGAGATGCTGTCATGCCTCGCCATCGCTCTGGTAATGAATACATACGTGTTGCAGCGTGCGTACCACCGGAACACGCAGTGGCGGAGCCAAAGACTGTGTTGTCGAGGTCGAGTGCGAGTGGGAAGAGAGGCAGCGTCGGCACGGAGATGCAAGCGAGCGCGAGACGCACGGGGGCTGCGGCGTGGCGCGTTTGCGGTCGGCGCCTTTGGTGGCAACGGCCGGGACAAGCAGCGGTGTATGGTGTGGTGCGGGGCGGACAGGGGCGGCGGTGGACGGGGAGGAGGCGGCGCGACGACGGCATGGGGGCGAAAACGGGACGGGGGACGGGGGACGGCGGATGTTGAGAGGCGTCACGCGCGGACAGGACACAGACACAGAGACACACAGATTGGAAAGGGAGGGTGCGCGGTAGTAGTTGGGAATGTGCGTACCGTGCGGGATGGGAGTGGGCGAGGAACACGGTCGTGGCCCCTGTTTTGGGTGCGTGTGATGACGTCGGTGTGTTGTGGGAAGGGAAGGTGCTGTGGCGGCGGCGCGTAATGGGCGTAGGCCGAAAAGAGAAAGGAACGTGGGCAGTGTGTTGGCAAGCGTCGGTTCGACTGCGACGTTGATGGGCAGGGCAGGGCAAGGTTAATGGTGGTAGGAGTAGGCGTGTGGGCGCAAAAAATCTGCCGCTGCAGGCGGTGCCGTAACCGCCATGGCGGGAAGGAGAGAGGGCCAAAGAAAGAAAGAAAGAAGAAAAAAAAAAAAAAAAAAAAAAGGAGGGGGGGGGGGGGGGGCGAAAGTGGAGAGGCGGTGGTGTGAGAAGGGCGGGGGCGGAAGGAAGGCAGGAAGGACAAGAGGCGAGGCGACGGCTTGCTTTGTGTATCGGTCGGTCTCTGGCTATGCTTCGTTTTCTGCAGCAGGGTCGGTGCGCGGCGTGGCTCGCGGCAGTGGGAACGCCTGGTGGCTGGACGGCCAGCAATGCGGTTGGATGGGCGGCCACAGCACCGCACCTGTGCCCGAGGAGGAGACGCTGGCGGCGGGCCCTGAGGTGAGGCCGGCTCGGCTGGGGCTGTGGATGTGTAGGTGTGGCGCCGCTGCTGCAACAACGAGTAAAACGCGAGAAGAAGGGATGGCGGTAGAGAGGAAAAAAAAAAATATAAAAGGTCGTGTTGTGTTGATGCGCAGGCAGACGCGTACAGAGAGACGAGCCCGGTCTGCAGCAGGGTGTGGCCGTGCCGAGTGCAGAGCAGCGGCGGCTCGGTTCGGTTCGGCCCGGCCCGGCGGGCCGCGCTGTTGTCGCGGACGTGAGCGCCCCCTGGCGGGTGGCCGGAGGCGGCGCGGCGTGTTGGACGTGTGGCTGGTGGCAGTGCACAATTTGCGAGTGGCTGGCGGTGTGGTGTGGCGGTTGGCGCGTCGGGCGGCGGAGAGGTATGTGTTGCGGGCGCCCTTTGCTGCGCTGCGTCGTTGCGTGTGCCGTACAGGGCGGGCGCTTGTCGACTGTGTGGCGAATTGGCGTGAAACGGCTGCCGAGAGGTGTGTGGTAGCGAGCCGGTCGGTGGTGTCAGTGCGAAGGGGAATGTGCGTGCGTTTGGCGGTTTCGGTGTGCTTTTTGCGGCGTGAGAGTGGGAATTAGTGGGGCCGGCTGTTGTGTTGGTTCCTTGTGTCTTGTGTCGCGTAGCGTGATGGCAACGTGGAAGGACGCCGGTTTCGTTTCGAGCCTTGCGTGTGGTTGTCGACGTTGACTGGTTGGCGTGTGCCGATGCACGTGCATGTGTGGGTCGCGAGTGCGTTTTTGGCTGGCTGTGTGTGTGTGTGTGTGTGTTTTGGGGGGGGGGGAAGGGGGAGGCGGTGGTGAAAGTGCAGTCGTTGCCACGGGCGTCGTCGGGTGGGGCTGGCTGGGGCTGTGCGTCGTGGCGGAAAGGTGGTAGGTTGCGGGAAGCGAGCCCGTCGTTGACGGTGTCGCGTGAGTTGTGAATCGAGTGGGGCGCGGGGCGCGGGACAGGAGCAGCGTGCCGCTGCGTCGTGGTCGTCAGCAGAGGCTGTGCGTGTGCTTGTCCTTTTTGTGGGCGGTTCGTGCGAGGCGTTTTTGTTTTGTGTTGCCCTAGTTGTTAGTTTATTTTGTTTGTGTTTGTTATTTTGAGACGACGACTGGTTGGTGGCGTGCGCGCGAAGTGGCGGTGTGCGCTTCCCGTGTCGTTTGTGTTGTTTGGTTTTTTTGTTTTTGTGTGTTTTTTTTTGCACTGGGCCCCGGTGGGTGGGTGCGTGTGTGTCGATTGCCGGCTGGCGAAAGGTGCGCCATCGGCGGGGTGGGTCGCCGGCACAAGTAGAGGCGGCGGCGTTGTTGCTGTTGTTGTGTGGTGTTTGTTTTGTTCGGCTGTGTCGGCGAGCTGTGTTGCGGTGCGTGTGAATGGTGGTGCAAAAGTGCTGGCGTTGGGGCTGCGACTGCGACGGCGGCGAGCCGCGGGCGCGCCATTGATAGTGATGTTGTGAACAGCGGCTGTGTACGGTAGTGGTGTTGTTGTAGCACGACGTGCATCCGGGCCGGCGCGGAAAGCGCAGTTGCGGGCGGTTGCCCTTCGGTGCCAGCCCATGTCGCGTGAGCGGCGGGTTGCTCTGGTGTCGACACGTGGTGCTCTGGGTTGTTGTGTGGTGCCCTTTGGCCGGTGGGGGTGGTTCGCGTGTGTCTCGTTCGCGCTCGGTGTCTGGTCGTGGTCGTGCTGCTCCCCCGTCTGTCGGCGGTTTCCGACGTCGTCTGTACGTTTTTGTTCGTTTGCGGCGTGCCTGCCGACGTCGTCCCGTCGCGACCTTTCAACCGAAAGTGTGGCGCCCGAAGGTGAACGAACGTAACCCTGACCTCGGCGCTTTACGCTGAGCCGAGCGAACCGAACCTAACCTGTGGTGTGGCGAGGTGAGCTCAGCCTGTGAGCCCCTAACGTCTACGTAAGGTAAGCTGTCCGGCTCACGCCTCACGTTTGAACGCTTTTTTAACCTACGTTTGACGCTTCTTAACCTAGCACTGACCCCTTAACCTAACGTGTAACCTAACCTAACCTAACCTAACCTCTGACGCCTGACGTGTTTGAATGCTTAACCTAAGTTTGACGCTTAACCTAACCCAAGTCCCCTTAACCTAACCCACGTCCACCTAACCTAACCTAACCTAACGTAGACGTGTAAACGTAATGTGTAACGCGTAACGTGTAAGGTCGGCTGTCGTGTGTGCTTGACGGCAGATTGGGTTGGTCTGTAGATTCGGATTGCGGTTTGCCTCGGTCGAGGGGTTGGGTCGGAAGCGGCGAGGGGCGGCGGCGCCTGTTGCGCAGGCGGCGTCCGTTTGCGGCGGGCAATTGTTGAGAAACGGCTGTGAATGTTGGCGGGCGAGAGGAGGAGGACGGCGCGCGATGTGGCCCGACGGCTGCGGGCCGATCGGGAAACGGCGGGAGGGCGACGGAAGGCGATGGGGCGGCGGAGGCGCGTTTGCACGGCCGTCATCGCCGCACGCCTCGGCTTGTGTGGCTGTGGCGCCGGCCGCGCTGGCCGGGCTGCCGCGGCGACGGTGTGGGAGTTTTGCCGAAGGTTTGGCCATTGTGGCGGGTCGTCGGCTGGGGCTGTGGGGGCGGCATTTGGGCGGGGGCGGCGATTCTCGGCGGGCCGACCCAGGCTGTAGCGCGCGGTAGCTGCAGTTTGGCCGTGGTTTGCGGCGCTGCCGTGGCGACTGGTTGGCGACTGTGGTGTGGCTGTGTGTAGCCCCATCCTCGGTGGTTTGAAAGGCGCGGGCGGTTGTGGCGCAGGTTTGGGGCTGCTCCGCACAGGCTGTCGGACGTTGGGCGGTAGCAAGCGCGGGAGGCGCGGCGCGGCGGCGCGCAGAGTGGCGGCCGCTCTCTCGGCCGTCCGCGCCCGCCCGCGACACTGGCTGGGCCTTGTGATTCTCTGCTCTGCTGCTGTGCTGTGCTTGCGTGCCTGCCGTCCCGCTCGCTCTCGCTGTGTGTTACGCGCGTCGTCGAAATGGCAGATCAGGCGGCTACGAACGAGACTGCTGCGGCACCCGCCGCCACCGGCACTACGAAGAAGGCCAAGTCTGCGTCGTCTGCGAAGAAGCCGCGCGCCAAGCCTGCGCACCCGCGCACCTCTGAGATGGTGACGGCCGCCATCAAGAGTCTGAAGGAGCGCGGCGGGTCGTCGCTGCAGGCGATCAAGAAGTACATAGCCGCGCACTACAAGCTGGACGCGGAGAAGCTGGCGCCGTTTATCAAGAAGTACCTCAAGTCGGCCGTCGTGGCGGGCGAGCTGGTGCAGACGAAGGGGAAGGGCGCGTCCGGCTCGTTCAAGCTTGCCGGCGCCGGCGGCGGGGGGGCGGCCGAGGGCGGCAAGGCTCGTGCTGGCGGTGCCAAGAAGAAGCGCGCCGCTCCGGCCAGCAAGGAGAAGAAGGGCGCCCGTGCGGCCGGCGCAAAGAAGGCTGGTGGCGTGAAGGCGGCGACCGGTCGGAAGGCGGGCGCCGCCAAGAAGGCGTCTGCGGCGTCGGCCGCTCCCGCGGGTGCGAAGAAGGCGGCTGCGGCCAAGCCGGCCAAGGCCAAGTCGCCGTCGAAGGCGAAGAAGGCCGCCAAGGTTCCGACGAAGAAGCCGAAGGCGCCGCGCCCGAAGAAGGCGACGACGCCGTCTAAGGCGAAGGCTTCGCCCAAGAAGAAGAAGTAGAGTAGAGGAGAAAGAGATGGGGGAAAGGAAGGGTTTGGCGCTTGACTCCGTCGTCCCCACCCCCCGTCGTCGTCTAGTGGCGCGCAAGAGACGCGCGGCCCAAAAAAAACGGCCCTTCTCAGGGCCATCAAAGCACGTCGGGGAAGGTTTTGATTGTCGTGTTGCGTTTGGTGTGGGTGTCTGTCTGTATGCCCGTGGGGATGCTGTTTGCGTGCCGTGGTGGTTGGATTGCGGGGGTCGGTGGCGGGTGTGGGCGGCGGTAGCGGTAAGCGGTGTTGTTGTTGTTGTTGTTGTTGTTGTTGTCGTGGTTGATTGTCGCCGTGTTTGTGGCGGCGGCCGACGGTTGGTTTTCTGTCACGTTGTTTAGTTTGAATACGTTGGTTGGCTTGCCTGCGTTCGTTCTTCTCGGATGTCTGTCTTGTCGAGTCGTGTCTGGTCTTTGTTTTGTTCCTTTGTGTGTGTGTGTGTTATGTTTTGCAACGGGGGGCACGTTGAGATGCGGAAGGAGTCGGCGGGGATTTCGGTGGCGTGTAGAGCGAGCGAGCGCGTCGGAGTGGAGTGCGGGTTTTTTTTGTTTTCGAAACGAAAGCGGCGGCCGGCCAGCCACCCGTGCGGTGTGACGTCGGCCGTTGGGTATTGTGCGCTTTGAGCGCCGGGGAGGGATGATGTGTGATTGTTGCGCGCTGCTAGCAGGCAGGCAGAGTGAGCGGGTGTGGCGGACGGACGGGAAGTGGTGGTTTTTGTTTTTGGGTTGCGGGGCGAGAGGCAGGCGACCGACAAAGTTTGCTCGCGACGGAGAGATGTTAGTGGCCCTGAAAAGGGCCGTTTTTGTTTGTGCGGTGCGGTGCCGCGGCGCGGTTTAGGCGCGCTCGCCGCGGATGCGGCGCGCGAGCTGGATGTCCTTGGGCATGATGGTGACGCGCTTGGCGTGGATTGCGCACAGGTTGGTGTCTTCGAAGAGGCCGACGAGGTAGGCCTCGCTGGCCTCCTGCAGGGCCATGACTGCGGAGCTCTGGAAGCGCAGGTCGGTCTTGAAGTCCTGGGCGATCTCGCGCACTAGGCGCTGGAATGGCAGCTTGCGGATGAGCAGCTCTGTGCTCTTCTGGTAGCGCCTGATTTCTCGCAGGGCGACGGTGCCCGGCCTGTAGCGGTGGGGCTTCTTGACGCCTCCGGTGGCGGGCGCGCTCTTCCTCGCCGCCTTGGTGGCGAGCTGTTTGCGCGGCGCCTTTCCGCCGGTGGACTTGCGGGCCGTTTGCTTTGTGCGGGCCATGGCGGTAGCGGTAGCGGAGCGGCGTGCGTGGAGGTTAGGTGTGGCGCGGCGTCCGGTGCTGCCTTGACAACGGGCCCGCGCGCCTCCGTGCTGCGCTTATATGCCCTCGGTTGCGCGTGGTGGGGGGAGGGCGGGCCAGAGTCTATATAGGGGGGCGGCGGGCGCGCTGGGCGCAGACCGTAGCCGACTCGCCAGCCGCTGCAGCCGCTGTTTGTGCACGTTTTGCTTTGCCCGAGGAAGGAAGGATGACAGGCCGCGGCAAGGGAGGAAAGGGGCTCGGCAAGGGTGGCGCCAAGCGGCACCGCAAGGTGTTGCGCGACAACATCCAGGGCATCACGAAGCCCGCCATCCGCCGCCTGGCTCGCAGGGGCGGCGTGAAGCGCATCTCTGGTCTGATCTACGAGGAGACCCGCGGGGTGCTGAAGGTGTTCCTGGAGAACGTGATCCGCGACGCGGTGACGTACACTGAGCACGCCAAGCGCAAGACTGTGACGGCCATGGACGTGGTGTACGCCCTGAAGAGGCAGGGGCGCACCCTGTACGGTTTCGGCGGTTAGGCTGCGTCGCAGCGGGCGCTGGCCTTCCCGCGGCCGTGCTTGTGGGTGGGAGAGACTAGAAAACGGCCCTTTTCAGGGCCACCACACTGTTCGGAAGTTGAAAAGTGCGAAAGAGTCTGTGTTGTTGCTGCGTGTGTGCGCTGTGTTGTTTGTTTGTTTCTTTCTTTCTTTCCGTTTGAGCGACGTGATGTGACTGGGAGGGGAGAAGGAAAGGAAACGTGTCATGTGGCTGGCTGTGTGTGGAGCTGCTTCGTTTGTGTGTCTTTGTATCGATCGCGACGGAGATGGCGGGCTGTGTGTTGTTGTGCGAGAGGCGGTGATTATTTGCTTGCGTGGTTTGGCTCTGTGTGTTTGTTTGCGGCGGCGTTGGGGTTTCCGAGGCAAGGCGTGTGGGCATAGGCGGCCGGATCAGCTGTTTCGTTCGTGTCGACGGCCGTTGCGCGCGGGAGTGGAGGGCGGTGTGTCGACACGCCTCCCTTTAACAATGGTCATTATTGCTGCCGTTGTCGGTTTGGAAGGCGACTGCGACCGTGCAAAATGTGTGTGTGTGTGTGTGTGTGTTGGGCCACACGGGCTGTGTGGGCGACAAGATGGCGGACGTGCGCCGGCGGCGGCTGTGCTGTGACAGTGCAAAGTTAAAACAAAACAAGGTGCGGCGAGGACGACTGCAATTTTGCTTTGGACGTAGGTTTGTGTGGTGGCCCTGAAAAGGGCCGATTGTTGTGGGCCGAGCCGGCAAAGCGCGTTGCGTGCAGGGGAGCACGCGGCGCTGCGATTGCCTGGCCTCCTTTAGGCCTTCTTCTCGGTCTTCTTTGGCAGCAGGACGGCCTGGATGTTGGGCAGGACACCACCCTGTGCGATGGTGACGCCCGACAGGAGCTTGTTGAGCTCCTCGTCGTTGCGGATGGCAAGCTGCAGGTGGCGCGGGATGATGCGCGTCTTCTTGTTGTCGCGGGCCGCGTTTCCGGCCAGCTCGAGCACCTCAGCCGCGAGGTACTCCATGACGGCGGCGAGGTAGACGGGCGCCCCGGCGCCGACGCGCTCTGCGTAGTTTCCCTTGCGCAGGAGGCGGTGGATTCTGCCGACCGGGAACTGGAGCCCAGCCCTGCTTGAGCGGGACTTTGACTTGCCCTTGACTTTGCCTCCCTTTCCGCGTCCGGACATGGCGATGGGCTAGCGACGGTGCACACGAAACGGAAACGAAAACGACCGGTGCGAGCGGCAGCGAGTCGAGCAGCGGAGTGCGTGCCGGCGCAGCTCTCTCTCCTTGCATATGTGATTTCTCACCGATGTGAGAATGTGTGTGTTGAAGGGTGTTGTCTGGTGACATTTCCTTCTAGTTGAATGTGCTATTTTTGTGGCATGTGTTATATGCCCCTAACTTTGTGTTGTGGCCTAACTTTTTTTATGCGGTGGTGCTTTGACGTAGTGTTGTGTTCAGTCCAGGATTGTTTTGGGTCTCCTGAATTTTGTAGGGGTGTTGGGGTAGTTCCCTAGTCTGTTTATAAGCTGGTTTTCGGAACTGCGCGCATTTCGATAGAATGCGGCCGCGAGTTCTCGAAATCTTTGAATCAGTGTTTTCATTCCCGCGGCTTCGTGCGTATCTGCCGTGGGGAATCGGGAGGGGACGTGTAGTGCCCGTCGCAGTGCCCTATTTTGGGTTCTCTGCAGCCTCGCTATGTGCGACTTGGCTGCATATCCCCACACTGGGCAGGCATACTCAAATATAGGTCTTACTAAACTGCAGTAGAGCCTGACTCCGGTTGTTGCTGCGAGGCTGCTACTGCAGTTCAGCAGTGGATATAATTCGTTCAGCCTGGCGCTTGCCTTATTCCTGAGATCGTTTATGTGCGATCTCCAGGTAAGGCGCTGGTCTATAGTGACCCCCAGGTATTTTGCGGTTTTTTTCCACGGGATTTCACGCCTGTGGAGCCTAAGTGTTGTGTTTTGTCTATGTCGGTGTGCGATTGATCGTTTGCCTTTCCGTTGCGTGAGCATGATTGCTTGCGTTTTGTCGCCGTTTATTGTAATTCTCCATTTCTTGGCCCATGTTTCTGTGTTGTTGAGTAGGTTTTGTAATCTCCGCGTGACGAGTGTTCTGTTGGTGCTGGTGGCAAAGAATGCCGTGTCATCAGCGTACTGGGCTGTGTGAGTCTGTGGGGCGGTCGGTGTGTCGGCTGTGTACAGGTTGTACAGCACGGGGCCTAACACCGAGCCCTGAGGGACTCCAGCTCGTATGCCTCGTGTGCTTGATTTAGCAGTGTCTACTTTAACACAGAATTTCCGATTAGCTAGGTAGCTGCGCAGTAGCTTAACGACTTGGCCGGGGAAACCTAACGTGTAGAGTTTGTAGAGTAGTCCAGTGTGCCACACACTGTCAAATGCTTTGGCTACATCGAGTAGCACTAGGCCACAGTAGCCTTTCCGGTTGAAGGCGTCTGTGGCGGCTTCGACTACTCTCATAAGTTGTTGGGGTGCTGAGTGTTTATTGCGAAACCCGAATTGGAATTGGGGGAGCATTTCTTCTCTGCGTATGTATCTTTCTATGTGAACCAATAGGAGGCGCTCGTAGAGTTTACTGAGAGTGGGGAGTAAACTTATGGGGCGGTGGTGCTGAGGAAAAAGTGGATCTTTTCCAGGCTTAGCGATCGCGACCACTTCCGCGTGTTTCCACTGCTTCGGGAATGTTTGTGTTCGCGTGATCTCGTTGAATATTTCTGTCAGTTTTTCTATCGCTAGCTGGGGCAGGTGTTTAAGCAGTTCATTGGTGAGGTTGTCATGTCCTGGGGCTTTCTTTGTGGGTAGAGATCTGATGGCTTTTGCTACCTCCTCGATTGAGAAGGCAGGTATATCGTCAGCGACGTCATCTTCTGCTGCGAGAAATGCAGTTAACTGTTCTCTTACTGTTCTCTCATGTTCCTGGTCTTGCGCTTCTGCTGGAGTGAATTGTTTTTCGAAGACGTCGGCGAGTGCGTTGGCTTTGTCACGGGCGCTGAACACTAGTCCTCTCTCGCCATGCAGAGGCGGCATCCTAGCGCGTCTTTTGGTGAACTGCTTGGTGGCTTGCCAGAGGCTGTTGTCCTGCACTTTGAGAGCCGTGAGGCGGTTCGACCATTGCTGGTTTCTGTGCTCAGTGAGCGATGCCTTAAGCTCTCTTTGTAGGCGGTTGAGCAGCCTCCTGGTTATCGGATTTCGCGTCAGTTTCCATTCCTTCGCGGTCCTGTTCTTGTGTCTTATCTGAGCAAGCAGCTGGGGTGGCAGTCGCTGTGTGGGGGGTGGACTGGGACGGGGGCTGGGTGTAGCGCCCTTTGCTGCTTGCAGGATCGCGTCGGTGAAATTTCTCAGCGTTTGTTCTATGTTGTCTATTGGGAGCGGGGTGTTTGCGAAGTCTGCTGTTACTTTTTCTTTGAATTGTTCCCAGTTGGTACTTTTGTGTGTGAGTAATCTCTGGGTGGGTGGCAGCCACCCACCCACGTCGATTTCAAAGATTACAGGATTGTGGTCGGATGACATTTTGTTCAGTGAACTCGCGGCCACAAAACCTGCGAGACCTTTCGTAACAGCTATGTCGAGGACGTCCGCCCTGTTGCCGTTCAGGGGGAAATGTGTGGGTTCCTCAGGGCCCCACACATGGAGTTGGTGGATGCGCGCGATGCTTTTCAGTTGTCGGCCCGCTCTGTTTGCACACCTGGAATGCCAGTCTGTGTGTTTTGCGTTGAGGTCTCCCCCGACTACGAGCTTGCCCCTGATTTGCCCTAGTTTTACGATGTCGTCTTCTTCTAAGGTGCGGGTGGGTGGTCGGTATGCCGCAACCACAGTTACCGGACCTGTGGTTGTCGCTACCTCGATTGCTACTGTTTCCAACTGCTTCATGTCTGGTGGGTATATTTGATGGTGCGGAATCCCCCTTTTGATGTAGATTGCTACCCCGCCCCCTGCAGTTGGTCGGTCCCTTCTGTAGCTGAGGTAGTTTGGTGCCTTTACTCGAACTCCGTGCTTGAGATGAGTTTCGGACACCATGCATACGTCGATGTTTTCGTCCGTCAGGAACTGTTTGAATTCCAGTGCCTGTTGGACGAGGCCGTTGGCGTTAAACGTACAAAATTTGAGTCCCTGCACAGCTGGCCTAGCCATCGTGGGGTTTTGTGTTACCTGACTTCGCAGCTTGCTGCGAGGGCCTAACTGCCGAACTGATTTCGGCGGACAGTTTCTCAAAGTTTTGAGTCATCGTTTGCATTAACTTGTCAATCAGTTTGATGACTTCTGTGAGGGCCGTGGTAAAGTGTGTCATGGGTGATTGTTCGTCTGTGTTGGTGTGTGTTTTGGGAGCCTGTTGGTTTGGTTCTGCTGTTGTTTTTATAGGGCTCGGTTCTGGTGTTGCTGCTTTCGCGTATGTCTTGTGTCTGTCTGTCTGGGCCGTATTACCGGGTGTTTGTGTTTTGGCGCCTGTTCTGGTGTCTGGAGTGTGTTGTTTTTGCAGTGTTTGTTCGGTTTTGCGGTGTCTGTGGTCGGCTGTTTTTGTTGTGTTCTGTGTTTTTGTCTTGTTTTGGTTTCCTTTGGGGTTGTTTATGGTTTTGCCTTGTCTTCTTTCCCATGCCCTCATTTGGACAGGGCAGCCGTGGTAGCTGGCTGTGTGGCCGCCTCCGCAGTTTGCACACGTCAGGGGGTCTTCTGGTTTCCTGGTACAGTCCCTGGATGCGTGGTCTCCCGCGCAGCGGACGCATTTCGGCGGCATTTCGCAGTCAGCGTTAACGTGCCCTATCACCTGGCAGTTAAAGCACTGCACTGCCCTTGCTCTTTGTTTCAAAGTTTCGGGCGTGACTGAGAGGGACATCAGGCGAGTTTCTTGGAACAGTTTTCGGTGTTGGGGCGTGTCTATGAGGGTTGCAAGGTACAGCGGTTTACGGACGTTTGTCCCATGCTTCCGCACTGACCGCACGTCGTATCCTTTTGTTGCTATAGCCTCTTTGATGTCTGCGGGGTCCGTGCGGGCGGGAAAGCCTCTGAAGACAACTTTGAGGGTTTTTATTGCTCCTGTTGGGAATGTGTAGTGAGGTGTCTTGTTACTTTTGAGTGTCTCTTTGATCTTGGTGTAGTCTTCAAGTGTTTTTGTGGTGATTTTAATTTTGTCACCTCCCGCTGATTTTGCTTCGAAATGGTTTTCTCCCACAGCGGTTGTGATGAGGTCGTATAGTTGTTTGTACGTTTCTGTGAAGGTCGCTACTATGGGGGGTAGTCTCACGTGTTTTGGTTGTTGTTTGTGTGTGTTTTGTGGTTGGGGGTGGTCTGGAGTTTCTTCTCCGTCTCCTAGTGGTGTGAATCTGTTGTCTGTGGCCCTTACTTCAACCGGGGGCGGGGCCGCCGTGACGCGCGCGGTTTTCCGCGCGAGCTGGAATTCCCCGCCCTCGGTCGGCGCTTCAGTGTCCTGTGTGGTGAGTTCGTGTTCTGTTTCATGGTGTGTGCTGTCTTGTGTTTTGGGGTCGTTAGGCGTGTCTGCGTGTTCTGTGGTTGTGCTTGTGTGGTTGGTGTGGGTGTCTGTATCTCCAGTGAGGCTGCTTGGGTCTGGGTTTGGTTTAGCAGTTTCCTCGCTGCCGTCTACCTCGTTGCTGGGGCCCGCTACTGGGTGGTCTGTGGGTCTCGTCGGCAAGTCTTGCGGCGCGAACTGGGGGAACAGGGGGGGCATTTCGACCCCTCTGCTGCCCCTGTTCGCGCGTTTTGGTGACTTCGCGCGCCGTTTGGGTTTCGTGTTTTTGTCGGTGGGTGATTTCGGGAGGATTTTGCGTTCTCCCTTCCTTTTTGTCGCCTGTTCTTGTCTGGCCCTTTCCCTGCGTTTCTCTGTCCGCACTACCCTGGCCATAATCTTCCTCTCCTCTGAGGGATCTAGGTAAGGGAGGACATTGTGGATCAGAGGGTTGCTCAGAATCGAGCCAAGCCCTTGCATGTCTGTTCGTTTGATGGTGAAGCCAGTCCCTGCCGTTCTGCTCACCTCCAGCCTGACACTGTCCTCCATGCCTGAGTTGGGAAGGGATGCAAAGTCAGGAGCTGCCAAAGAGTGTCGGTCGTCACCTTCGTTGGCACCGTTATACGTATCCGGTGCCGAACCGACCCTAACGCCTACCACGCGCGGGTATCTGGCCAGTGACCAGGCCCTGGCGTGTAAATGCCCTACACCTCGGAGGAGCAGGTGTAGCACCTGCGGCAGCGATGGGGTACTCGAGCGGCCGCGAGAGCGGCACGCGACAACGGGAGGACGCGCGCCAAACCGCGCCAACCCACAACTCGAAATGCGCACGACAATTTTGCCCAGGTCGCTGATAAATCAGCCACCTGTCCTGCTGCAGTCTTCTTGTATCTCCGCTCCTGATTTAATAAAATCAGGGGCTCGGAAACCTCAGTGCGAGTAAATGTCCGGCAGATCTGCGCGGACAAACAAGCGACTGTTCCCGCAAGCGGGTTCCTATGGCTTGGTGCAGTACCGTACGCGCTCCTGCAGCCCAGCACGCAATCACCGCACAGTACGGCTGTCGCAGCCGGGGTGGGGGTGCTTTATGGGCTCGGGTGCGGCGGCCGGTTGCGCGCGCGCCCCATTGGTCGGCGGCCGCAACAGGGCGAGCTGGTAAAGGTGCGGCGGCGGCTGGCGGCGGGTGCCACTGTGTGGGGAGACGCTGACTAGAGCGGAGCGCTTGCTACTGGTGTTGCTGCTGCCGTACGTTGGTTCGAGATGCCGCCCAAGACTAGCGGGAAGGCCGCCAAGAAGGCTGGCAAGGCGCAGAAGAACATTTCGAAGGGCGACAAGAAGAAGAAGCGCAAGAGGAAGGAGAGCTATGCCATCTACATCTACAAGGTGCTGAAGCAGGTGCACCCTGACACGGGCATCTCGTCGAAGGCGATGAGCATCATGAACAGCTTCGTGAACGACATTTTCGAGCGCATTGCGGCCGAGGCTTCTCGCCTGGCGCACTACAACAAGCGCTCGACCATCACGTCCCGCGAGATCCAGACCGCTGTGCGGCTGTTGCTGCCTGGCGAGCTGGCCAAGCACGCCGTGAGCGAGGGCACGAAGGCGGTGACCAAGTACACGAGCTCCAAGTAAGGAGGTGGCTCTGGAATGGAAGGAAGGATGGAGAAGGCTCCTCCGTTGCGAGAGCGGCAAAACGGCCCTTTTCAGGGCCACCAACTTGCCTTTTGCGGGAAGGGCGGAATTGTTGTTGTTGTTTGTGTGGACGGCTGTGATGTATGTGTGCATTTTGATTGTGGGTGGGGGGGCGCGTCAAAGCGTGTTGCGCGGGGTACGGCCACGAGGTTGGTCGCCGTGGCGTGGAATGGTGGCACGCCTCGTTGGCGTGGTTTTTGACCCATTGGTGTTGTTGGGGTGTGTGTGTTACCCGTCTGCGAGGGGGGACAGTGCGATCGGCGACTTTTGTGTCACCGTAACGACGGCCGTTTGCGGGTTTGTTTTTTTTGCACATCATACATGGCGAGGGTGAAATGTGAAGTGTTTTTGTTTGGTTTTTTTTGCCGCCCACTATTCCCTTTGCTGTACGCCGAGTTTGACAATGGTGCGACGTAACTGCAGCGTGGAGGTGTGTGAGTGACGTTGAAATGAACGTGCCATTAAGACGCATTGTTGTTGTATTGTACTGTACGTGTACGGCGACACGCACGATGATGTACCATTCGACTCTGATGTTTGATAGCCGTGTCTGACTGATTGCGTACGACGCACGCACACCGATGTCGTCATTCAAGATGCACGCTAGACGACGACGGCGGCGGCGGCGGTCGTTTGTTTGGCGAATGTCTGTACACGTGTTTGTCTGTGTCCATCCGGTATGTATTTGTTTGTTTGAAAGTGTTTTGTGTGTCGGTGACGTGGTCCGATCCGTCGCCCCCTGAGTAACTGTCGATCGGCGCGATAGACCGGCGTCACGCAACTGAACCCGAAGTCTTGGGCACACCCGTCATACTGTTGTACACCGTCGCGCTGAGAACGGTAACGAAAGGTTGACTTTGATCGGTCGGAATGTCTGGGCAGAACGTGAGGAATGAGGCAAGAGTGCAAGGAGGGGGGGCAAAAGAGAGAGGAAGGGAAAAAGGGGAGAAACGCATTCGTAGAGCAACGGAACGTTCCCGTGTCGGAGGCGTATTGGAGCCGCACTGAAATGCGTTTAACGGCGGCGCGGCTGCAAGTGTCTGCCGTGGTGAACGTTACCTTTGACGGCTGCATTGGGCTTTGCCTTTGCTTTTGCTTTCGCTTTCGCTTTCGCGTTCGCTTTCGCTTTCCCGGATGTACGTAACGTTTGTTGATATGGTTCTGAGGAAGAGTGTATGACAGTGCCGTGCCGTCCATGTTCGTGTGCCCTCCCATTGTGTGTATGCTATTGTCTGTGTACTTGAATGATGTATGTAGGTGTTAGTGGACATGTTTTACCAGTGGGGGGAAATGGATCGTCGATAGTTGCCGTCACTCTGTCACGGTCGAGATGACGCACCCTCCGTACAGAAAGGTGTCGAGAAAGTGAGTGTGTGTGTGTGTGTGTGTGTGTGTGTGTGTGTGCGTGCGTCCGTGAATTGGCAGTGTTTGGAGGTGGGCGTGCCCTGGATGTGGCTGTTCGTTAGGCGGTAGTGTTGTGTGGACAGGGGAGGGGCATGCGTAACGCTGCTGGCATGGCATTTCGGGAGATGGGAGGGGGCAAACGAGGAAACGAGGAGCGGCGGCCAAAGACGGGACGGGGAGGGGCGCGGGGTGTGGGTGGCTTGCGCCTGTGCTCGGCGTTGTGGTTTGTGCAAAAGAGGAGGAGAAAAACAATGTGAGTTGCCAGGGAGGGGAGCGGTGTTGTGTTGTGGTTGTCGTGGTGTAGCCGCAGACGCGGCTGTCAGTGAACGTGGCGAGACGGACGGATGCGCGGAGGGGCGGGGGCGGCGCATTTCGCCGGTGCCGTGCCGTGCCGTGCCGTGCCATGCCGTGCCATGCCTGAAAGCCGCGTGGTCGCTGTGTTGTTGGTGGCGTGGGGGCGAGGAGAGTACCGTACGGGTGTGCTTGTGCGCCGGAAATGGCACACTGCGCCCGCCCGTCTTGGAGGCTGATGGCTGTGGTGTGGAAATGGGGCGCGGTGATGTTGAAGCAGTTGAAGAACAGAAAAGAAACCAAGAAAACGGAAGGCGTGATGCGGCGGTGGTGGTGAGAGCGGGAAAAACAAAACAAAAAAAAAGAAGGAAAAACAACAAGAAACAAAAAAGAAAACAAAAAGTCTATCAATATTAAAATGTAAATGGAAATGGAAATGGACCCAGGCATAACCTCCCTGCACAAATAGCAGAGAGTCCGATGATAATAAAAATGTGCCAGAATGTTAACGTCCCTACAAAACAAACCCAACGATAATATTAATGAAAGAGTGAACCGTATGTAACATTGCAACAGACATAATGAAACCTGATAAATTGTATAAGGGCAGCAGCGTTGACCTTTGGCCCTGTATTCAGAATAAAAAGAGCCAAAGATCGTTACCCCAATGAAAAAGACACTGAAACACGTATGTAACATAGTAGCGATGGCGAGACATTGTAGCATCTGTGACCAGAGAGTTTGCGCTGGACTGCGCGAGTGTTGCGAGCGGTTCTCAGTCAGTCAGTCAGTCAGTCAGTAGTCGTCGCGTGCAGTACGCTAATAGTCGTCATGCAGAGCGGTCGGTCAGTAGTAGCAGCCGAGTGCGGTTGTTGTGATGTAGGCGGTCGGCAACACTGGTCAAGATGGTGAATAAGGTATACTGTTAATTAATATAATCATTAGATAATGAAAAATTGTATTTATTGTAATTATTCTCCAACAAGTTCCCCAATAATAATTTTTATTTCAAAAGCATTTTTCAAACATTTAATTTTTTATTGAACTAAAGAGTTCGTTGCACTTCACATTTCATTCCACTTCTTTGAAGAAAAATGTCACTAAAATCACAAAAAAAAAGAGAGAATATTATTATTTGCAATGCAGTTCCTCCAAGCGCTGCGCAACAACCAGAGCAGAAATGTGACATCCATTTATTCGGAGGTAAGACTTTAATTCTGATTGTTTTGCACAGGGCCAAAGACCGATATTTCGGTTTAATTGAAGTTTCTTGTCACTGAACGGACTTTTTTAAATGTTGTGTGAAGACTTTATATTTGAGTCAGATTGCGAATTTCACATTTTTGTTGCCATTTTCAATACCTCTCATTGTGGGCGAGGTTACAATTAGCGCAATGTCCATTAGCATCCGTAAATAACATTGTCCATTATTTTAAATTTTGCTGGGAGGTTACAACACACACACAAAAGAAAAAAAAACAAAAAAAAAATTGCATTTATATCCGCTCCTCAATTGTAGATACCCCTTACACAGCTGTGTGCAATGAATGAGTGCTGGCTGGTAATTAATTGCACTCCTTGGAGGGAAATGCCATAGGACGTAGTCTTTAAAAAGTGAATGTTTTTCGTTAAGAGACAAAAGTTACTTTAGAAAAACAGTAATAGTGGGGCTTTTGTTGTTGAACAAAATAAGTACAATGAACATACGTTATCAGATTTGCGCAATGCAGCGTCACACCACCTTTTTGATTATAACACAATATACTATACATCGTCCCGAACCGTGACCAGAGTCGCGAGACGAGCAGAGCACGCCGCCGACGCCCGCTCAGTACAACCGTCCACCCGCTACTACTGTCGACCGACTACTACCTCTCCCGACTCGCGCTACAATATATATAACAACTGTTCCTGGCGACCCGGTGCGTGCCACTACTGTCGTCTGGCGCGGTCCAAGCGCCGACTAGCAGCGATAAAGAACTCTCTGGTCAGACAGAGATGCTGTCATGCCTCGCCATCGCTCTGGTAATGAATACATACGTGTTGCAGCGTGCGTACCACCGGAACACGCAGTGGCGGAGCCAAAGACTGTGTTGTCGAGGTCGAGTGCGAGTGGGAAGAGAGGCAGCGTCGGCACGGAGATGCAAGCGAGCGCGAGACGCACGGGGGCTGCGGCGTGGCGCGTTTGCGGTCGGCGCCTTTGGTGGCAACGGCCGGGACAAGCAGCGGTGTATGGTGTGGTGCGGGGCGGACAGGGGCGGCGGTGGACGGGGAGGAGGCGGCGCGACGACGGCATGGGGGCGAAAACGGGACGGGGGACGGGGGACGGCGGATGTTGAGAGGCGTCACGCGCGGACAGGACACAGACACAGAGACACACAGATTGGAAAGGGAGGGTGCGCGGTAGTAGTTGGGAATGTGCGTACCGTGCGGGATGGGAGTGGGCGAGGAACACGGTCGTGGCCCCTGTTTTGGGTGCGTGTGATGACGTCGGTGTGTTGTGGGAAGGGAAGGTGCTGTGGCGGCGGCGCGTAATGGGCGTAGGCCGAAAAGAGAAAGGAACGTGGGCAGTGTGTTGGCAAGCGTCGGTTCGACTGCGACGTTGATGGGCAGGGCAGGGCAAGGTTAATGGTGGTAGGAGTAGGCGTGTGGGCGCAAAAAATCTGCCGCTGCAGGCGGTGCCGTAACCGCCATGGCGGGAAGGAGAGAGGGCCAAAGAAAGAAAGAAAGAAGAAAAAAAAAAAAAAAAAAAAAGGAGGGGGGGGGGGGGGCGAAAGTGGAGAGGCGGTGGTGTGAGAAGGGCGGGGGCGGAAGGAAGGCAGGAAGGACAAGAGGCGAGGCGACGGCTTGCTTTGTGTATCGGTCGGTCTCTGGCTATGCTTCGTTTTCTGCAGCAGGGTCGGTGCGCGGCGTGGCTCGCGGCAGTGGGAACGCCTGGTGGCTGGACGGCCAGCAATGCGGTTGGATGGGCGGCCACAGCACCGCACCTGTGCCCGAGGAGGAGACGCTGGCGGCGGGCCCTGAGGTGAGGCCGGCTCGGCTGGGGCTGTGGATGTGTAGGTGTGGCGCCGCTGCTGCAACAACGAGTAAAACGCGAGAAGAAGGGATGGCGGTAGAGAGGAAAAAAAAAAATATAAAAGGTCGTGTTGTGTTGATGCGCAGGCAGACGCGTACAGAGAGACGAGCCCGGTCTGCAGCAGGGTGTGGCCGTGCCGAGTGCAGAGCAGCGGCGGCTCGGTTCGGTTCGGCCCGGCCCGGCGGGCCGCGCTGTTGTCGCGGACGTGAGCGCCCCCTGGCGGGTGGCCGGAGGCGGCGCGGCGTGTTGGACGTGTGGCTGGTGGCAGTGCACAATTTGCGAGTGGCTGGCGGTGTGGTGTGGCGGTTGGCGCGTCGGGCGGCGGAGAGGTATGTGTTGCGGGCGCCCTTTGCTGCGCTGCGTCGTTGCGTGTGCCGTACAGGGCGGGCGCTTGTCGACTGTGTGGCGAATTGGCGTGAAACGGCTGCCGAGAGGTGTGTGGTAGCGAGCCGGTCGGTGGTGTCAGTGCGAAGGGGAATGTGCGTGCGTTTGGCGGTTTCGGTGTGCTTTTTGCGGCGTGAGAGTGGGAATTAGTGGGGCCGGCTGTTGTGTTGGTTCCTTGTGTCTTGTGTCGCGTAGCGTGATGGCAACGTGGAAGGACGCCGGTTTCGTTTCGAGCCTTGCGTGTGGTTGTCGACGTTGACTGGTTGGCGTGTGCCGATGCACGTGCATGTGTGGGTCGCGAGTGCGTTTTTGGCTGGCTGTGTGTGTGTGTGTGTGTGTGTTTTGGGGGGGGGGAAGGGGGAGGCGGTGGTGAAAGTGCAGTCGTTGCCACGGGCGTCGTCGGGTGGGGCTGGCTGGGGCTGTGCGTCGTGGCGGAAAGGTGGTAGGTTGCGGGAAGCGAGCCCGTCGTTGACGGTGTCGCGTGAGTTGTGAATCGAGTGGGGCGCGGGGCGCGGGACAGGAGCAGCGTGCCGCTGCGTCGTGGTCGTCAGCAGAGGCTGTGCGTGTGCTTGTCCTTTTTGTGGGCGGTTCGTGCGAGGCGTTTTTGTTTTGTGTTGCCCTAGTTGTTAGTTTATTTTGTTTGTGTTTGTTATTTTGAGACGACGACTGGTTGGTGGCGTGCGCGCGAAGTGGCGGTGTGCGCTTCCCGTGTCGTTTGTGTTGTTTGGTTTTTTTGTTTTTGTGTGTTTTTTTTTGCACTGGGCCCCGGTGGGTGGGTGCGTGTGTGTCGATTGCCGGCTGGCGAAAGGTGCGCCATCGGCGGGGTGGGTCGCCGGCACAAGTAGAGGCGGCGGCGTTGTTGCTGTTGTTGTGTGGTGTTTGTTTTGTTCGGCTGTGTCGGCGAGCTGTGTTGCGGTGCGTGTGAATGGTGGTGCAAAAGTGCTGGCGTTGGGGCTGCGACTGCGACGGCGGCGAGCCGCGGGCGCGCCATTGATAGTGATGTTGTGAACAGCGGCTGTGTACGGTAGTGGTGTTGTTGTAGCACGACGTGCATCCGGGCCGGCGCGGAAAGCGCAGTTGCGGGCGGTTGCCCTTCGGTGCCAGCCCATGTCGCGTGAGCGGCGGGTTGCTCTGGTGTCGACACGTGGTGCTCTGGGTTGTTGTGTGGTGCCCTTTGGCCGGTGGGGGTGGTTCGCGTGTGTCTCGTTCGCGCTCGGTGTCTGGTCGTGGTCGTGCTGCTCCCCCGTCTGTCGGCGGTTTCCGACGTCGTCTGTACGTTTTTGTTCGTTTGCGGCGTGCCTGCCGACGTCGTCCCGTCGCGACCTTTCAACCGAAAGTGTGGCGCCCGAAGGTGAACGAACGTAACCCTGACCTCGGCGCTTTACGCTGAGCCGAGCGAACCGAACCTAACCTGTGGTGTGGCGAGGTGAGCTCAGCCTGTGAGCCCCTAACGTCTACGTAAGGTAAGCTGTCCGGCTCACGCCTCACGTTTGAACGCTTTTTTAACCTACGTTTGACGCTTCTTAACCTAGCACTGACCCCTTAACCTAACGTGTAACCTAACCTAACCTAACCTAACCTCTGACGCCTGACGTGTTTGAATGCTTAACCTAAGTTTGACGCTTAACCTAACCCAAGTCCCCTTAACCTAACCCACGTCCACCTAACCTAACCTAACCTAACGTAGACGTGTAAACGTAATGTGTAACGCGTAACGTGTAAGGTCGGCTGTCGTGTGTGCTTGACGGCAGATTGGGTTGGTCTGTAGATTCGGATTGCGGTTTGCCTCGGTCGAGGGGTTGGGTCGGAAGCGGCGAGGGGCGGCGGCGCCTGTTGCGCAGGCGGCGTCCGTTTGCGGCGGGCAATTGTTGAGAAACGGCTGTGAATGTTGGCGGGCGAGAGGAGGAGGACGGCGCGCGATGTGGCCCGACGGCTGCGGGCCGATCGGGAAACGGCGGGAGGGCGACGGAAGGCGATGGGGCGGCGGAGGCGCGTTTGCACGGCCGTCATCGCCGCACGCCTCGGCTTGTGTGGCTGTGGCGCCGGCCGCGCTGGCCGGGCTGCCGCGGCGACGGTGTGGGAGTTTTGCCGAAGGTTTGGCCATTGTGGCGGGTCGTCGGCTGGGGCTGTGGGGGCGGCATTTGGGCGGGGGCGGCGATTCTCGGCGGGCCGACCCAGGCTGTAGCGCGCGGTAGCTGCAGTTTGGCCGTGGTTTGCGGCGCTGCCGTGGCGACTGGTTGGCGACTGTGGTGTGGCTGTGTGTAGCCCCATCCTCGGTGGTTTGAAAGGCGCGGGCGGTTGTGGCGCAGGTTTGGGGCTGCTCCGCACAGGCTGTCGGACGTTGGGCGGTAGCAAGCGCGGGAGGCGCGGCGCGGCGGCGCGCAGAGTGGCGGCCGCTCTCTCGGCCGTCCGCGCCCGCCCGCGACACTGGCTGGGCCTTGTGATTCTCTGCTCTGCTGCTGTGCTGTGCTTGCGTGCCTGCCGTCCCGCTCGCTCTCGCTGTGTGTTACGCGCGTCGTCGAAATGGCAGATCAGGCGGCTACGAACGAGACTGCTGCGGCACCCGCCGCCACCGGCACTACGAAGAAGGCCAAGTCTGCGTCGTCTGCGAAGAAGCCGCGCGCCAAGCCTGCGCACCCGCGCACCTCTGAGATGGTGACGGCCGCCATCAAGAGTCTGAAGGAGCGCGGCGGGTCGTCGCTGCAGGCGATCAAGAAGTACATAGCCGCGCACTACAAGCTGGACGCGGAGAAGCTGGCGCCGTTTATCAAGAAGTACCTCAAGTCGGCCGTCGTGGCGGGCGAGCTGGTGCAGACGAAGGGGAAGGGCGCGTCCGGCTCGTTCAAGCTTGCCGGCGCCGGCGGCGGGGGGGCGGCCGAGGGCGGCAAGGCTCGTGCTGGCGGTGCCAAGAAGAAGCGCGCCGCTCCGGCCAGCAAGGAGAAGAAGGGCGCCCGTGCGGCCGGCGCAAAGAAGGCTGGTGGCGTGAAGGCGGCGACCGGTCGGAAGGCGGGCGCCGCCAAGAAGGCGTCTGCGGCGTCGGCCGCTCCCGCGGGTGCGAAGAAGGCGGCTGCGGCCAAGCCGGCCAAGGCCAAGTCGCCGTCGAAGGCGAAGAAGGCCGCCAAGGTTCCGACGAAGAAGCCGAAGGCGCCGCGCCCGAAGAAGGCGACGACGCCGTCTAAGGCGAAGGCTTCGCCCAAGAAGAAGAAGTAGAGTAGAGGAGAAAGAGATGGGGGAAAGGAAGGGTTTGGCGCTTGACTCCGTCGTCCCCACCCCCCGTCGTCGTCTAGTGGCGCGCAAGAGACGCGCGGCCCCAAAAAAAACGGCCCTTCTCAGGGCCATCAAAGCACGTCGGGGAAGGTTTTGATTGTCGTGTTGCGTTTGGTGTGGGTGTCTGTCTGTATGCCCGTGGGGATGCTGTTTGCGTGCCGTGGTGGTTGGATTGCGGGGGTCGGTGGCGGGTGTGGGCGGCGGTAGCGGTAAGCGGTGTTGTTGTTGTTGTTGTTGTTGTTGTTGTCGTGGTTGATTGTCGCCGTGTTTGTGGCGGCGGCCGACGGTTGGTTTTCTGTCACGTTGTTTAGTTTGAATACGTTGGTTGGCTTGCCTGCGTTCGTTCTTCTCGGATGTCTGTCTTGTCGAGTCGTGTCTGGTCTTTGTTTTGTTCCTTTGTGTGTGTGTGTGTTATGTTTTGCAACGGGGGGCACGTTGAGATGCGGAAGGAGTCGGCGGGATTTCGGTGGCGTGTAGAGCGAGCGAGCGCGTCGGAGTGGAGTGCGGGTTTTTTTTGTTTTCGAAACGAAAGCGGCGGCCGGCCAGCCACCCGTGCGGTGTGACGTCGGCCGTTGGGTATTGTGCGCTTTGAGCGCCGGGGAGGGATGATGTGTGATTGTTGCGCGCTGCTAGCAGGCAGGCAGAGTGAGCGGGTGTGGCGGACGGACGGGAAGTGGTGGTTTTTGTTTTTGGGTTGCGGGCGAGAGGCAGGCGACCGACAAAGTTTGCTCGCGACGGAGAGATGTTAGTGGCCCTGAAAAGGGCCGTTTTTGTTTGTGCGGTGCGGTGCCGCGGCGCGGTTTAGGCGCGCTCGCCGCGGATGCGGCGCGCGAGCTGGATGTCCTTGGGCATGATGGTGACGCGCTTGGCGTGGATTGCGCACAGGTTGGTGTCTTCGAAGAGGCCGACGAGGTAGGCCTCGCTGGCCTCCTGCAGGGCCATGACTGCGGAGCTCTGGAAGCGCAGGTCGGTCTTGAAGTCCTGGGCGATCTCGCGCACTAGGCGCTGGAATGGCAGCTTGCGGATGAGCAGCTCTGTGCTCTTCTGGTAGCGCCTGATTTCTCGCAGGGCGACGGTGCCCGGCCTGTAGCGGTGGGGCTTCTTGACGCCTCCGGTGGCGGGCGCGCTCTTCCTCGCCGCCTTGGTGGCGAGCTGTTTGCGCGGCGCCTTTCCGCCGGTGGACTTGCGGGCCGTTTGCTTTGTGCGGGCCCATGGCGGTAGCGGTAGCGGAGCGGCGTGCGTGGAGGTTAGGTGTGGCGCGGCGTCCGGTGCTGCCTTGACAACGGGGCCCGCGCGCCTCCGTGCTGCGCTTATATGCCCTCGGTTGCGCGTGGTGGGGGGAGGGGCGGGCCAGAGTCTATATAGGGGGGCGGCGGGCGCGCTGGGCGCAGACCGTAGCCGACTCGCCAGCCGCTGCAGCCGCTGTTTGTGCACGTTTTGCTTTGCCCGAGGAAGGAAGGATGACAGGCCGCGGCAAGGGAGGAAAGGGGCTCGGCAAGGGTGGCGCCAAGCGGCACCGCAAGGTGTTGCGCGACAACATCCAGGGCATCACGAAGCCCGCCATCCGCCGCCTGGCTCGCAGGGGCGGCGTGAAGCGCATCTCTGGTCTGATCTACGAGGAGACCCGCGGGGTGCTGAAGGTGTTCCTGGAGAACGTGATCCGCGACGCGGTGACGTACACTGAGCACGCCAAGCGCAAGACTGTGACGGCCATGGACGTGGTGTACGCCCTGAAGAGGGCAGGGGCGCACCCTGTACGGTTTCGGCGGTTAGGCTGCGTCGCAGCGGGCGCTGGCCTTCCCGCGGCCGTGCTTGTGGGTGGGAGAGACTAGAAAACGGCCCTTTTCAGGGCCACCACACTGTTCGGAAGTTGAAAAGTGCGAAAGAGTCTGTGTTGTTGCTGCGTGTGTGCGCTGTGTTGTTTGTTTGTTTCTTTCTTTCTTTCCGTTTGAGCGACGTGATGTGACTGGAGGGGAGAAGGAAAGGAAACGTGTCATGTGGCTGGCTGTGTGTGGAGCTGCTTCGTTTGTGTGTCTTGTATCGATCGCGACGGAGATGGCGGGCTGTGTGTTGTTGTGCGAGAGGCGGTGATTATTTGCTTGCGTGGTTTGGCTCTGTGTGTTTGTTTGCGGCGGCGTTGGGGTTTCCGAGGCAAGGCGTGTGGGCATAGGCGGCCGGATCAGCTGTTTCGTTCGTGTCGACGGCCGTTGCGCGCGGGAGTGGAGGGCGGTGTGTCGACACGCCTCCCTTTAACAATGGTCATTATTGCTGCCGTTGTCGGTTTGGAAGGCGACTGCGACCGTGCAAAATGTGTGTGTGTGTGTGTGTGTGTTGGGCCACACGGGCTGTGTGGGCGACAAGATGGCGGACGTGCGCCGGCGGCGGCTGTGCTGTGACAGTGCAAAGTTAAAACAAAACAAGGTGCGGCGAGGACGACTGCAATTTTGCTTTGGACGTAGGTTTGTGTGGTGGCCCTGAAAAGGGCCGATTGTTGTGGGCCGAGCCGGCAAAGCGCGTTGCGTGCAGGGGAGCACGCGGCGCTGCGATTGCCTGGCCTCCTTTAGGCCTTCTTCTCGGTCTTCTTTGGCAGCAGGACGGCCTGGATGTTGGGCAGGACACCACCCTGTGCGATGGTGACGCCCGACAGGAGCTTGTTGAGCTCCTCGTCGTTGCGGATGGCAAGCTGCAGGTGGCGCGGGATGATGCGCGTCTTCTTGTTGTCGCGGGCCGCGTTTCCGGCCAGCTCGAGCACCTCAGCCGCGAGGTACTCCATGACGGCGGCGAGGTAGACGGGCGCCCCGGCGCCGACGCGCTCTGCGTAGTTTCCCTTGCGCAGGAGGCGGTGGATTCTGCCGACCGGGAACTGGAGCCCAGCCCTGCTTGAGCGGGACTTTGACTTGCCCTTGACTTTGCCTCCCTTTCCGCGTCGGACATGGCGATGGGCTAGCGACGGTGCACACGAAACGGAAACGAAAAACGACCGGTGCGAGCGGCAGCGAGTCGAGCAGCGGAGTGCGTGCCGGCGCAGCCGGGGTGGGGGTGCTTTATGGGCTCGGGTGCGGCGGCCGGTTGCGCCGTCGCGCCCCATTGGTCGGCGGCCGCAACAGGGCGAGCTGGTAAAGGTGCGGCGGCGGCTGGCGGCGGGTGCCACTGTGTGGGGAGACGCTGACTAGAGCGGAGCGCTTGCTACTGGTGTTGCTGCTGCCGTACGTTGGTTCGAGATGCCGCCCAAGACTAGCGGGAAGGCCGCCAAGAAGGCTGGCAAGGCGCAGAAGAACATTTCGAAGGGCGACAAGAAGAAGAAGCGCAAGAGGAAGGAGAGCTATGCCATCTACATCTACAAGGTGCTGAAGCAGGTGCACCCTGACACGGGCATCTCGTCGAAGGCGATGAGCATCATGAACAGCTTCGTGAACGACATTTTCGAGCGCATTGCGGCCGAGGCTTCTCGCCTGGCGCACTACAACAAGCGCTCGACCATCACGTCCCGCGAGATCCAGACCGCTGTGCGGCTGTTGCTGCCTGGCGAGCTGGCCAAGCACGCCGTGAGCGAGGGCACGAAGGCGGTGACCAAGTACACGAGCTCCAAGTAAGGAGGTGGCTCTGGAATGGAAGGAAGGATGGAGAAGGCTCCTCCGTTGCCGAGAGCGGCAAAACGGCCCTTTTCAGGGCCACCAACTTGCCTTTTGCGGGAAGGGCGGAATTGTTGTTGTTGTTTGTGTGGACGGCTGTGATGTATGTGTGCATTTTGATTGTGGGTGGGGGGGGCGCGTCAAAGCGTGTTGCGCGGGGTACGGCCACGAGGTTGGTCGCCGTGGCGTGGAATGGTGGCACGCCTCGTTGCGTGGTTTTTGACCCATGGTGTTGTTGGGGTGTGTGTGTTACCCGTCTGCGAGGGGGGACAGTGCGATCGGCGACTTTTGTGTCACCGTAACGACGGCCGTTTGCGGGTTTGTTTTTTTTGCACATCATACATGGCGAGGGTGAAATGTGAAGTGTTTTTGTTTGGTTTTTTTTGCCGCCCACTATTCCCTTTGCTGTACGCCGAGTTTGACAATGGTGCGACGTAACTGCAGCGTGGAGGTGTGTGAGTGACGTTGAAATGAACGTGCCATTAAGACGCATTGTTGTTGTATTGTACTGTACGTGTACGGCGACACGCACGATGATGTACCATTCGACTCTGATTTTGATAGCCGTGTCTGACTGATTGCGTACGACGCACGCACACCGATGTCGTCATTCAAGATGCACGCTAGACGACGACGGCGGCGGCGGCGGTCGTTTGTTTGGCGAATGTCTGTACACGTGTTTGTCTGTGTCCATCCGGTATGTATTTGTTTGTTTGAAAGTGTTTTGTGTGTCGGTGACGTGGTCCGATCCGTCGCCCCCTGAGTAACTGTCGATCGGCGCGATAGACCGCGTCACGCAACTGAACCCGAAGTCTTGGGCACACCCGTCATACTGTTGTACACCGTCGCGCTGAGAACGGTAACGAAAGGTTGACTTTGATCGGTCGGAAT